>NC_092706.1:8371143-8608643 GCF_964275005.1 Diadema setosum
TATAATACACTAACAACAAACATTATTGTATCTATACACTAATAGTAACTTATAAGTAAATTTAGTGTATAGCCTCGTGTCCTCGAGTGTGCCCGCTGAAACATACTTTTAGTACATTTTTCATTTTCTTCTTTGCTTTCTAGCAGTATAAGAATATTTTTTTATTGTTCGAACGATGCGATCATGTTTAAGCTTTTAATGAGTACATTTCAGATAAATTGCAAAGTGAAAGTAGCTCGCTCGTTCTGCCCGTACTTATAGTAAAATGAAAAGTCTTCATAAGTTATTATCATAGTCCTTCGCAGTGATTTCTTTTACTGGGTTTAATGCCTCAGAAATTTAATTTAAAATGCTGTATAAAAGCGACTTTTATACTCTGTTTTTACAAAAAGTCCCTACCGTGGGAGGGGGTATCCCCCTCCCACACCCTCCCCCGCTCGGTCGCTTCGCTCCCTCGACGAGGATCTCACACCATCACATAATATACCCCCGTATTTTAAGATCATAGTCCTTCCAACTGTTTTTTTTTTCAATATGTTAATTCCCTAGAAATTTGCTTTTAAATGTTCTATAAACGCGACTTTTATACTCTGTTTTTACAAAAAGTCCCTACCGTGGGAGGGGGTGTCCCCCCTCCCACACCCTCCCCCCGGGCCGCTCGGTCGCTTCGCTCCCTCGACGAGGATCTCGCACCATCACAGTATTAATGTACTCCCGTATGTTATGATCGTAGTCCTTCCAACTGATTTTTTCAATATGTTAATTCCCTAGAAATTTGCTTTAAATTCTCTGTAAACGCGACTTTTATGCTCTGTTTTTACAAAAAGTCCCTACCGTGGGAGGGGGACAGGGGGTATCCCCCCTCCCACACACTCCCCGCGCTCGGTCGCTTCGCTCCCTCGCCGAGGATCTCACACCATCACATTATTATGTACTCCCGTACGTAATAATCATAGCCCTTCGCACTGATTATTTTTCACTATGTTAAATTCCTTAGAAATTTGCTTTTAAATGGTCTATAAACGCGACTTTTATACCCTGTTTTACAAAACCTCCCTACAAGGGGGGGGGGGGGGAGGTATCCCCCTTTCCACCCCCCCCCCCCCCGCTCGCTTCGCTCCCGCGCCGAGGATCTCACATCGTCACATAATGTGCCCCCGTTGAGATTTTGCCCCCCCAAAACCAGAAGTGTTCCGGCGCGCTTGATCAAACATCTTGGATATGCATTATACGAAATTGACCAGGGGTGGACGTCGAGTTTGAAGAGTAAAAACAGAGAGAACTGTTGCAGTTAAGTGGATTAAACAAAGGGTTCGTATTCTCGAGATTCCTGTTTCGAGTTCTCTGGCAGCTGCATTAGTGGTGTGCTTATGCCAGGAATACAGCGTCATCATTGTCTAGTCCTTCTTATGGTACTTAAAGGAGTGGTATAGTGTTTGTTTAGGTGAGAATTCAGCTTCTAGCTTTTTTTGCAAGATATTTAGAAAGCACTTTATGAAATGTAAAGAAGCCTGCAATAGGAGGAATTCAACGGTTATTTGAATAAACTTGGTTTGGAAATGGCTGAGATATCAAAAAAAAAAAAAAAGGTATAACAAAGCAATGCTAATGAAAAGTGGGACCCACCTTTCATTAGGATTGATTTGTTAAGGATATCTCAGTCATTTCAAAACCAATTTTCCTCAAATAAACTTTGAATTCCTCTTAAAATTATATACTCTTTCATTTTTCATAAGCGGTTTCTCATTATCTCGAAAAGTCACCATAAAAAACCAACAAACAAAGCAAACAAACAAACAAAAAAAAAAACGTCAGAAACCTCAAACCCTATCTCACCCGAAACTGTATCATCCCTTCAAAGCTGTCTGTCCCATGGTGCTTGCTTACACACATTCATTGCTTGCTCAGCCATTGCCTATCTTACTTGCTAACCTCACCAGTCTTGTCTGTCATTTCGCTACAGGTCAAGATCTGGTTCCAGAATCGGCGGATGAAACTGAAGAAGATGACCGAACGGGAGAGGTCGGATCAGGAGCAGCTTGAACGAGAGAAACAGGCCCTTGGCTCCAAGTACTACCTGGCGGGAACCGATCACATGTAACTCTTTGCGTCGTCCTGAGTTGTTTTCTTTAAGAGGGGCATTACATTTTTTTTTTTTTTTTATACAGACAATACTCACAAAGACTCTATTTAAAACAAATATGTGCATTATAGTCAACAAAGTACTAACGTTGCCCGTAGTAACAGCTGGAGACAACACTGCAAATGAAATTAATTTTACGTTATGTTCAGGAAAGCAAAATTTTTATATCTCCAATGACTCCTACCACAATGGTTTGTTTATGAAAGTACGTCACCAGACTATTTGGGAATGACATTTTTGATTCTGCTTTTTCCTGCTTCATAACACCTGTCATGCGTAAGTGCACTTAACACGTCAAGGTCATTTTTTCCTTGCCATTTTAGGGTAGGTTTCTTCTGAATATGAAAATTGAACAATTTTGTGTCAGAGAAGAGGTGTAGTTTAAACATACCACAACCAGCAATCGATGTCCAACCAATATTTAAGGATTTAAGAGGTGACGTGTCAAGTAATGATTCCGTAAGAAAGGGTAAGAAAAGATATGGGGATACTTAGGTAGGGAATTAGATCGTTCGGAGAGCCGAAGAATACGAAAATAACGGAAATACATGGTTTAAAGCAACAAGTATTGCCTGAAAAAAAAAGAAGAAATGACGACATCTACATGCCTTGATTCAACTGTGTCATGTTGTCAAACTGCAACGCCAACCTGATAGAAAAAAGAAGAAGGAGGAGAAGAAGAAGAAAGAAAACAACAATATCCAACCCAGATGTGACTGTTAGAAGAGCATTTTTTTTTTCCCGCAAGTGAAGTTCACCCAACATATTAAACCTCCATTGAGGGGCTTTGGCTTGCATATTATTATGTAGCATGATACGGGTCAGCATTACACGTCATAGATACCCGTCAGGGTAATTAGAAAAAAAAAAGACAACAATCTGTATAGGAAAAAGATGGTGGAATTAAAGCTTTAAGGAGGAGAAACGAAACTGGGGACCTAAGAGGGTATATGAAGGGTTTGACCGCAAACTGAGTCTCAATTCTCGTCAATTTTGAGATATTTGGGAATTAATCTGCAAACAAAAAAGAGAGAAAATAATAAGAAAATATGAACTATTTTTTTCACCATTAACTTCAAGAGTATTTCTTGTTATGCAACAAGTGAGATATTATTGGAAATTATTTATTTTACTCTATCTGATGAGTTACTTACGCTAAACTGTTCACATATTATGGTGCTTAACTTGTTTTGCGATCAAACCCTCCATTTCCTTTGCTATTGATAGAAGAGGGCGTTTGAAGAAGGGGTAAAGATTGTACCTACGCAACTGTACAACTTCTTCAAACGTAATACCCCGTCACACTAAATCGGAATCAGCACGAATCAAGCAGAACCTGTCCAGCCGGAATTAAGAATTTTCAAAATTCGCGCCACATTCGGAAGACAAAAATTCAAGGCTGTAAAATTACACAACACTTAGAATGTACTTAGAATGCAACACGAATGTCCCCTGTAAGTCAAGAATGCCGCCGAAATGGTCTCCGATAGCGTATAAAAATAAATAGTGATTTTTCACCAGTCTCAACCCGATCATCCTTGTACCATGTTGCTTGCTACAGATTGCTGTCCTCCAGCAAGACCTCATTGGGAGTGTCAAGGACAACTACCCCCTGGGCAATTACCCCAGACCCTTCCCATGACCATAACCCTACTCCTAATCCTGAACCTAATTACCCAACTCTAACTCCAAATCTAACAGTAACTCTAACCTTTACTCTAACCTTTTCACTAACCAGTATTTAACTGGGGTAATTGTATATTATATGAGCATGGGAGATATTTTGGCAGAATTTGAGGTGCAACACCAATCCAATGGTAACTTCGATGGAATTCTTGATTTTGATTGGCTGTCGAGTATTGTTAACATGGTAGTTACCATTGGATGGCAAAGTTACCATAATTGTAACTTATATGCAACAGGCCCTTGATGTCACGAAATGTATTTATTCTTTGATGCCTGTGTATCATTCGATAAAATGCTTGTTTCACATATTTCTTTGGACATTCTATTGGAAAAGAAAGAAAGAAATAAGTTTGTATCAAAGTTGAATTAAAAGGAATAGAACGATAAGAAAACTCAAATGCTTATGAAATAATTATGCTCACTCCATTTGATGATATTTGATTATGGTACCAACGTGAGACATTAAAGGCATTGACAGATTGTTACTTGCAGTAGTAATGAAATTTGATCATTTCTCAATAATTTCAATATGTCTGTGTAAATTAAAGGACGGCTCCAGGATCCTGGAGGAGTCGCGCATGTTAAATAGTTCTGTATATAACGTCTTTGATACTGAAATAGTGGTTTGTGATAATAAATGGCAACTTGTAATATATCAGGGAAATATTGATGAATTATGGCCGGAACTGATTAACAAGTTTGGTTTTTTTTTTATGAAGCTTGCATACTATTTTTCTTTTCATTTGTATTACTAGGTGATTTTGTACAAATCTTCTATTACGATTTCTAACCTCTCCATGATGTATTTTTGTGCTTTCCAAGCACAATGATGTGGGCATTACCTATTTTGTATTTTTCCCTGTGTCGAAAATTCCATCTTTTGTCAATGATGTACATAATTTATCATTGTTTTGAAAAATAATGTCAATCCATTCACATTTGGATTATCACAGTGTATCTTATACTCGTACCCATGCAATGTGCCAATCACTGACTTATAGCGGCCTGTTTCATTGAAATGTGTAATAAATACTAACGAATCAATTATTCATGTAGCCAAGTGTCCTACCTTACTGTCAATAAAATGAATGAAGTGCGGCATAAGTATATGTGTGCATAATATATATATATATATATATATTTTTTTTTTAATGTAATTCATCATATCTGTATATATATATATGTACATAATTATGCGTAAAATGTCTTTATTTTTCATCAAGAAAAACAATGGTATGAATTTAGATTAAATCATTTATCTGCTTCCATGAATATATCCACTGTTCAAATATTACTCGAATACTTTGTTAAATTGAAGTTTTATTGTATTCTTGTATGGAAAAATTGTAATGCGTCATAAAAAAAGCCATACTGTTGGGAATATTATATATATGTACATATATGTACATATATAATGTACATATATAATGATATAATATATATATATATATATATATATATATATATATATATATAGAAAGAGAGAGAGAGAGAGAGCAGATATGAAATTGTTCAATTTTAAGCTTTAAATTGATATATGATTTGCCCTATACAAGCAAAACTATTTTTTCATTGTATGTTAGAAAAACTGCCAAAATAGGCTTTACATGCTTTCTCTTCCTGTTATTATCTCTGACTTTACATGGGTAATGTAATGACAAAACACATAATATATATCTATATGTGTGTGTGTGTGTGTGTGTGTGTGTGTGTGTGTGTGTGTGGTGAATGGTGTCAATATACTGTAAGTACGACAAAGGATGCGTAGCGAGCGCAAGTGTAATAATATTATGTACTGCATGAGGACCCTACGCATTTTCAGGTCGTGTCACTTAGTACCATAATGTTAATGGTTAATTTTGTAACAGTTTCCAACACGGAGAGACTGACAACATTCACACATGCGTCAAAACATATATTATCATGCGTGATGGCATCTGATAAGTCTTTATGGTATGAACATAGATCATTGCACAAGTGAATTTGACGTTCGAGATCAATGTATTCCAATATCTTGAAGTGTTACATACGATACCTATATAGAGTGTATAGATTGCATTACCGAGACATCAAAAAAAGTGAATCATGACTTTGCATATATCAATGTGAAGTTTGTATAATGCCGTTCATATTTTAGCTAAGATAACCAGTTTCGAGAGTCTCTTAGGGACTCAAGATCACCAATATTCATGCATTACACCAGACACAGAAAAGTGAAACACACGCAAAGTGTGGCAACTTATGCAGGTGATCGTTATCAATGCCAACAAGACAGCAATGAACACTGAATGGGACACGATCCATCTAAACAACAGCTAGCAAGAGCATGACGGCATATATCTCACGTTTGCTGCTTTGCGAACTACACAGGGTAGTATTAGCCCCCATACAAACATGCCTATCTATGAAATAGGTATATCCATGGTTATGTGTATATATTACGTACATGCTCAAATATGCGTTAATTCGTGGGAATTACATAAAAAATCTTCTTTGCTTCAATACATGGGTAGGCGCGAGAAAACAGTACGAAGTCTTTCACTATTATATCTCGTGGCCAAATATTGAGTACCTATTTTTCATAGTATCCACGGAGATAACGCTCGCCGCGTGGTATATAAATGCCCGATACACAGTGCTTTTCTGAATGAAAATAATTTACTACATCGCTGAACTAGCCTCCTATGGGCACACTGATTCTATCTTTGTTTGCTTCGTGTTTGGAAGGTGAGGGCTAATCGGCCAGTAGAAAGAGCATAAAGAGATATAGGAATACAAGTTGGATATATCTATGGTCACGTTTAGTGTTCAGCAATGAAAACTGAAAAAAAGGCAGTTTATCAAAGAGTTAATAAAACCAACACTTTATTGTTCTGATTGGGAGCACTCGGTGAACCAGAAATAAAGTAAGCACGTATATTGAGGTGATTTTCGTTATTCCCAAGGTTTGTTAGTTCGAAAATGAAATAAGGCTCGTTTACCCCCCCCCCCCCAAAAAAAAAAAAAAAAGTAAAGAGAGTGCGTAGAAATTAACCTTTGTAATCACGAACCTTATATCGTTTTCGGGTAAACGAATTTTAAACAACCTTCGGAATAACGAACTTCTTTTCAGTTTTTGTTTTCTTCCTTGTCAGTACAGGAATAATTTCGCGAAATATTACATTACAAATCCTTGTATTTCAAGTATACTTTACTCTATAAAATGGCACGCATGTCAACAACACAGATATATAAACATAAGCATGACTCATAATTATCTTTTGTATATGTCGTAGAATACACCATATTTTGGTCCCGCGTTATTTCTAACATTTCCCTGGCTAAACATCAAAAGTAGATCACTGTCTGGTCATTTACTGAAAATATATCAAATTCATGTGAGGCCACTCTGAATGAACAGCTCTTGTTTGATTTATTACATCCAAATAATCGTAACATTATATATTCCACCGTAACATGCAATACAATCACACACAAGAATGAAAATATACACACTTGCATAAATTAATTCACACTTTTTGTGTAATGTACTGGGAGAAAGCAGCAACAACACAACTGCCTTCATGCTTTACATTTACGTATCTGCGCGTGTGTAATAGAGATGCACCTTGATATGATATACATAGGAAGTATAGACTATGGCATATTAACTATGATTTAAGGCACTGGTACACTGGTTGCAATTCTATTTCACTGCTGGTTTTCAATTTGTGTGGAAAAAAAAAAACACCCAAAATTAAATTAAGGCATTTCTTTTTTGTATATGCGAGAATATGCATTGCCTTTTGTACAGTGATATTGTGTTTTTCTCTCCTTTATGGAAATTTAGTCAAAATATTTCTGTTTATCGTCTAATGGCGAGAGAAACATACCGTGCAGTTAATTGAACGCTGTATACCATGACATTTCTTGAAATAACACATATGACAAAGGTTATGGAAGTGCACAATACATAACCTTTGTCATATGTGTTATTTAAGTGCACAATACATGCGTGAGCACGTGCCTTTCTGCCAGATTTTTTTTTTTTTTTAATGCACTGTTTTTTCTAGTCACGTTTCTTAAATATGTGTTATGGCAAAAAGTGCTTTTAACAGCAGTTGTGAAAATACAATTACTTTGTCAGTAACAATGCAGCTACGATCTCTCCTGCATGTTCGGTACATCATCTTTTCTAAAGAATTAAATATTTATCTGTCCACCTTGTTCATACTTGTTAAACTTTTTTTAACAGTTTATCTCATGTACACTCCATGGTATTCTTGTAATCTTACGCATTCTCAAATTAAATTGTGACAAGTTGATTTCAATAAATGACATTTGTCACCACAAAGTATACTTTTGACTCTCCAAAACAACGCCGGCCTAATCCTGCTTCTCAACCTTGGATTTATTGGACACTGCATAAACGGGATCCGATGATACCTCGGCCTCTGCAGCTGAGGAGGAGGTTGAGGGGACATCATCTCTGGAGGTTGATGGCGTGGGAGAAGGCGCGGCTTTGGTCTTCGCTTCCCCGTTCTCTAGAGCGGTTGCTGAAGACTGGAAGTACACATTGTCATTGTATTGGCTTTCTCGTCTGTACGATAGTTGCGAAGAAATACACATAGCAAAGCAAAGGGAGAGAGAGAGAGAGAGAGAGAGGTAGATAGATAGATAGATAGATAGATAGACAGATGGAGAGATATGAAGAGCCATTTGGAGGATGAGAACGGAGAGAAAAGCAATATGATGCATTTGGTGTGACAACGAGCATGACAAAGTGAAGGCGAAGAATATCGGCATGAGATGAATTATTTTTATTTTTTATAGCAGGAATGGAAAAGAGAGAAAATAGAAAATATAAGTATCATGTAGAGGAAATGAAAGAAAACGTAGAAAGTTCAAGCATATGACGCACAGGAAAATCATCATTACGATTGTAAACGGAAAATTCACAGGCAGAATAAGGATGGTGAGAAAAATTGCCATGTCATTGAAATGCCATGTTAAAGGAAATTAAGTGAAAGAAATAGAAAGCAAATATGGCAGCAACACAAGAATGGAAAACGATTGAATCATAAGATATTAAGGGAAAACAAATAACGTTATAAAGATAGCAAAGGCATGGAGAAGTATTATAAAGAAGCGAATTATGAGAGAGCACAGGAAAGAGAGATATACAGAAAGAGAGGGAGAGAAAGACATAATTACATTAGCTCAAGATACCAAGGAAGGCAGAAAGAAAGATAAACGGAGTAGAGGGGAGTAGAGGGGAGTAGAGGGTAGATAAGACGGAAAGGCGGACGAAAGATAAAGAAAACCACTTAACACGAATTGATCGACAATGCCCGAAACATTTTCTGGGTTTGATTACATCACAAGGTCCATTAAAAGATTTAGAAAAATAGATATCTGTCAAGAAGGCAAACGCCATACATTCAATTACAAATTACTCGTGTTTAATAATTCGTTAAAAAAGCACAAAATATCACCCGGCAAGGTACCGATCTATGTCACTTTTTTTAAAAATTCAAAATCTTGTGAGTCATTTGTTACATTTACATCATTTTTAAAGAGATTGAAACATCGGAAACAGTAACAAGAATTACAAGAAAAAAACAAACAAACAAACAAACCAATGTGTTCACGCGAGTATGACATATATGAGGTGGAAGTGTCGGTTCAAAACACAAGTGAACAATCCGAGACTTTTTTTTAAACTGTTTAAGGACGTAAACGTACGTTAAAACGTAGCTGATGCGCTTGGCTTCCGGCTTATGTTACACGAACTAAATTATATGAAAACATGAGTGAGTGTCGTGAAAATGACAAAAACAACAACAACAACAACAACAACAACAACAACAACAACAACAACAACAACAACAACTTATTGAAAGTGGGTGTTATAAGAAGGGACACACCTTAAAAAAAAAATAAATTCAAGAGATAGACAAAAAAAGCACAAAAGATTGAATACAGAAACAAATGGGCAATGATGGGATACCAGTGACTGAAGAATCACATGGTTTTTCTTTTTTTTTTCACTGCTAATATCTCAACAAAAAATGAGGTTAGCTCGTTTTGGAAACCCTGCATATGTTTCCCTATACATGCTATAAGCGCTTAAATGTGCCAGCGCCACACAAAGTCAGCGAAGTTGTTATCTGTAAACTTTTATTAGCCAGTATGCATCAATACATAACGTTTCAAAAACCTCCTTACATGATAAGAAACAAAGGCAGTTTTGAGGACAGCAAATCATTATCATTTTTTTTTTCGCTTGAGCAAAACTGTCCTACCTCACGTTGTTAAAGTCGTCACATTGCTTACCCCCCACAAAAAAAGAAAAAAAAAAAGGAAAGTACATAAGCACAACATTGTCCTCTTAAACTTTCCCTTTGTTGTTTGCACCCAGCATAGCTATCAGAGTACAAACTCGCTCCATTTTTTTTTTTGTTTTGTTGGAACTGTCATGGAAACATCAGAAACAAGGGGATACCGTGTGATAATCCCAAAACAACACATTCATAGCACCCTCCGTAAATAAGCAACACACATGGAAAGAAAGACTAACGGAAAGTGACAAAGGTGTTTTAATTCTAGTCCATGGGTTTTGCAGAATTCGATTTTACAGTAATTGCGCGTGACACCCAACACCCAACACCCAACAGTAAACGCACGATGACGTGGGCATGGTCAGTGGCAAGGAACATGCTCCTGTTTCTCGCAAATTTTAGTCCACGAACTAGATATGAACCATGTTTGTAAATTAAGCTATACTTCTTTGCATTCAGGCCATTAATGTTTAATCACCATCACCGGTGTTTGTGACTGAGTGCAATTTGCTCACCTGTCTTTGTGGTTATTGCTGCCATCCGTGGTGTCTGTTGTTTGATGTGAGGTTTGATCAAATTACGCAGCACGCGTGGGAACAATGAGAAAGGGAAAAGCACAATGTAGAAGATTGGTCTTTTTTTTTTTAAGTTTAACCTTTCTCTTTCTTGTGGTGGTTGTGTTGACATTGCTTTAACACACATATTCTTCTTTCAACAACTTGCATATTTTTTCTCTTTTTTTTTGTCTTTTGCATTCCACATACGCAAATGACATTTAAAAAAATCAGCATATTAAAAAAAAAAGAAACCCACACATAAACAAATACGAAGCAAGATTTCGCAATCTTTTATGAAAGCGTTTCAATGCAATTCTTTACTTACCAGTGGGTATGCATTTATATTACCTTTTCATAGATTATGGTGATCAGTGGTGTACGTTTCTGCTGCATGTTGTTAAAGTTACGTGCAAAATTGACAAGCACAAAAAACAATAAAAAACACGACAATTTTACATTTCGTCATTCTGTTTGAGCGGACTACTGCAATTAAGAACAAGTGTAGCAAAACACGAAAAAAAAAAAAGCCAACACAAAATAACCACTACAACTGTACAAGAAAAACATATTCCTCCGGCACTAAGCTTACTGTCGCGTGTAAATCACTTATCATTACCTAATCCATGTTTCAGCCCAGTATTGTTATTATCATTATTATTATTATTATTATTATTATTATTATTATTATTATTATTATCATCATTATTATTATCATTATTATCATTACTACTACTACTACTACTACTACTACTACTACTACTACTACTACGACTACTACTATAATCATTATTATAATAACAATCAGAACCTGGAACACTTTTGCGGCAAAAATCACCACCCTCTCCTCATTAGATCGGCAACTCTGGACATAGCTTGTATCTTAAATTGGAGAAAGATTAAGGGAGACTGGGTGAGTTTACTAAATCTGCACAATGTCATTAAATAGACCCTTCTCATTAGAGAGAAAAACCAGTAAATCTAATGTTCTAAGACCTGCTTCCAATCTAATAAATCAGTTATGCATTTAGCAATCAAGTGGCTTTAAAGAGTTCTGAAAAGAAACTAACATTATTTTGTATATGTCTTTCTGAAAGGTCAAATAAAAGGGAATTTTACCCCAACCTTATCAAACACAAAGAATATTCATGAAAAATTTAAATAAAAAGAAAAAGCATCAAATCTATAAAAAAATGTGGTTCTATCTATCTCTCTATCCTTGCCCTATATGTCATTTATTCTTAGAATAAAACATGATGAGAATAATAATGATGATGATAACAATAATAACAAAAATGATAATAGCAATAATAATAATTAGTGTTATTATTATTATCATTATCATTATTAATATCAACATTTTTTTTCCAGATATGACGTTTAATGAAAAAATACATACCGTGCGTCACCATTTCGAGCGTATCCATTGATCCAGTCTTTTTTGAACTGCAAAATATCAAGCAACACGGAAAAGATTGTTGAGTGTGTTTTTCCTTTTTTTTTTTCAATGAAACAGTATTCCCAAACTTAAGGTTCTAATATAATCGCCGATTTATGAGACAACAAAGATCAAAATTTGAATTTGTAGTGATAAGGGGCCGTCATCATCGACAACTAGCAGAGGCATTTAGCCTTTTTGAAGTTTTATAACTCTGGGACTTTGTCTTAAGTGATGCGGAGCGATAGTACATTAGAGAGAGAGAGGAAGAGAAAGAGAGAAAGAAGAAGAAATCAAGTTTGGAATAGAATTTTATATAACTAACATATAAACTATGAAAAAATAAAATATATAATACGTTATGAAATCTAAAATATTAGTGTTTCATAAGCGCCAGTGTATACATTGACACACATGCAACATTTCTCGAGATCCAAAAGTGTCCATAAACTATTTGAAAAAATTCCTGCGATATAGGAAATAGAATTTGACTTGAATTGAGTTGAATTGATAAAACACAACGAACGTTCATACGACATCTAATTTCTGACATTCCGGCCTTTTCATGCAGCGTACTGAAGAGTCGATACATTGTCTTTTTTTATCGCGGATAGAAGGCATATCACTATCAATTTTTGAAACGATAGCGTTGGCATAGAGTAAAACCATATAGACTGCGTTCAGAGTGCAGCTGTTGTTCATAGTGAACACGTGGATTTTCTCTTGTAGGCCTACTATTCACTGGCCGTTATGTCCTTTTTCCCCCCTTGGCGGCTACGTTTATGTACGATGATTTTGAATGACAAAAGAAGTGGCTGAATAAAGACATACATTGTATGAATACGTATTCATATAACAACATATCATATTAATATGTAAAGAGAAAAGACCTAACTCCATTCTTGTTAAATTGAGATATTTGCGATCGATGGAAACGTTTCATTTTGCTCCGTCTGATGATGATGGACTTACATTATATCATGTTACAAAAAGAGGTTAAACCTTTTTTGCGATTAAACTCTTCATAATAATTCATATCATAAACACCTACTCTTTTCTCAAGCAGTCTCTGATAAGGACGACGCAGAGGAGAAGGAAGCAGAAGGCGAGGAGCGTGACGACCACGATGACCCAGGGCTCCTCGATGGCTGTCTTCTCGGGACCCTGCACGGAGTAGTCGAAGCTGGGCCCGTTGTCTTCCTCGATCTGGCTCTCGTATTCGACGAGGAAGAGCTCCAGCTGGCCGGCGTCCAGGGCCGCGCTGGTGCCCGTTGGGTCGTTGGGGTCACTGATCCAAAAGGTGACAGCGACGTCGGAGCCCTGCTGGACGATGCTGGTGATCATGACATTGGATGGCCTGAAGAGAGAGAGAGAGAGAGAAAACAAAAAAGAGAGAAGAAAGCAGCTGTGAATATAAAGTAATATACCGGGTACATGTATACAATTATGCATAGTATACCCATACACGCACACTAATATAATCATAATGTCAATATATCTGTAAAAATATGAATATGTAATATACATATTTAAATGTAGAATTTGTGCATATATATACACGTTACAAGCATAATATGCATGATAAAGACAGGTAAGATGATAGAATGATTAATAATGCTCTGATTATTGGTGACCATCAATAATGGATAAAATATACATTTTCATTACATTTACAAGACATTTTCATCGCAGAAATACTGGCTGTACAAGGAGACATGATAAATGTTCTTTAGTTGTCTTCGAATCTGTGCAAGAAATCAATACTAATTCATGAAACTGCGATGAATGCTATCGTCTTCACATTGTATAATGAAAGAAAACCTGTTCAGAAAGGATGATTATATTCACAGGTGTGTGACCTTTACGTCACAACTGGGCTTTTTCAAGGCATTGAGGGCGCTGTCACTTACGAAAACTCTGTGCCACCCATATTTGCAAGACAATTCTCCTCGCTGAGTGCACAGAACACGTTCAGCTGGGTAGCGACGCTCTGGGTGAACCGCAGATAATCATCTATTGTCAACTGTAACACAACGCAATACAAAAATAAAATAAAATAACAACAAAACAAAACCTGTCATCAGTCTTTGACATTAATATTTTTCACCTAAGAATCTAATCCTTCTCCTCCTCCTACTTCTAATCATCATCATCATCCTCCCCGATATAAACATCATCATCATCAACACCATCATCAACACTTCCTCCTAATCATCATCATCCTCACCAACATAAACATCTTCATCAACACCAATATCAACATCATCATCAGCATCACCAATATAAATATCATCATCATCATTATCATCATAATCATCATTATCATCATAATCATCATTATCATAATCATCATAATCATCATCATAATCATCATCATTTTTTTTTTCATTTTGGGGAAAAATTCATCATCACCATCCTTAAAATTAAAGAGCGTCACATTATTGCATAGCTGTCAAAAACACAAAGTCCCCAAACTTTGCAATATTTGACGTTTATTTCAATTCAATTTAAATGATTTTATTTCCTTATAAAGTAATAAAGAGCAGTATACATGAGTACATATCATTTTTTAGGAACTTTGAATCACATACGTTTCAACAAAACATGGATACAATATTATAATGATATCAATTTTGGTTTTACTAACCTAACGTAGAGCTCGTCACTATTAAAAAGTCACCCTAAGACTTTTTCATAACATACTGCACTTGACTCGTGCAATTGAATATCTAACATTATAATTCACAGAACAAACCTAATTGAAATGAAAAAAAAAAACAAACAAACAAATAAACAAACTACATAAGGCAAAAGAAACATTTAAAACGAGATAAGTTGACTAGATACTCGCTGCAAATGAATTATGATTTCTCGAACAACAAGTCCATACTCTGTACTGTTATTCGCAGAAGATAAAACCGAAACGTTTTAGCATCCTTGCAAGCACATGTCAGGTGTTATGATATGTTGCAGGGCATGCGCTAGAAAAAAAGAAAAAAAGAAAAAAAAGGTACACTTACAGGTAATGAATGACGGTATCATACAGTTACAGCGCATGCGTAGGAAATGACACACACACGAGTAAAACATTACCTCAGCACACTCACCGTTTCTACTGTTGTATCATACAGGATGATTGTTACAGTGCCAATCAGCTCTCCCTCATTGTTAGCTGTATGGTGTCGTCAAGGGGGCAAAAGGGGAAAAACATGGGCAAAATGAGAAAACACACATACAAATTTCGTCAGCACTTTTACTTGAATTTTAACGTTGGTATATTGACCGTTAGGTTATCATGTTTATAGCATTATATTATACACCCAAACTGGGTATCATGTGTCATTTTATTTCATTCCGTGTCATTCATCTTTACTGAGAATTATGAAAGTAAATCTTAAAAATTAAAATGATATATGTGATCTTAAGCATTTCTAAGTGATTCCATCATCACATAGAGCCAAACAAAACCCTTCCAGTAACACCTTACTTGCAACCTAATAAGGAATATTCTTGAAGTTATAACTGAAAATATCCTCTAATGAACGCATTACATGTATCACATGAATTTTGTTAAATTTACGTTTTTGCAATTATTACAAATATATTCTGCTTATACATTGCATACAATTTTCTCTGTTTATTTTATGGAAATGATGATAGATATGAAATTGAATCTGAATTTGAATTTGAACATGCGTAATATGACATGAGATATAATATAAAACAACATCATAGATATGACACACCAAACTGAGCAAAATCACTTTCCTCTGCCTATTCACAGAAGCAATATACACAATGACGTTGATGTGAATAGAGAGAGACTCATTGTTTGAGATTGCCTAAAGGCAAAGGTGATCAGTTAAATTGTTTCCTCTTTTCTTTTTCTCTCATTTTCTTACTTACAGGGTGTATCTTTTATTAGCTATTCATAATTACTCTTTTTCTTTCTCTCCCTCGTTCGTTCACACTCTCTTTGATCTTTTCATGCTGATGTATTGTGATATCTACTCATAATTGTCACCAATTTCAAACTTCAGATCTCCCGAAAAGAAACACAAAGCCCCTACCTTCGACGGCTTCGTAGGACAGCGAGAAACCCGAGGCAGTCTCCGACTCGTCGGAGAAGAACCTCAGCCACATCTGGTTCGACGTGGACATCAGCGGCTCGGCGGGAACCTCCGACCCGGTCAACCAGGCGAGGACGTTCTCGTCAGCGTTCGGACCAGACCCAACGACCAAGAAGTCTTGGCTGAAATTTGAAATTTGTTTGGCAATTTTAAAAACATTGTTTGAATAAGGTATAAACGTCTTTTACTATGTACTTCTGAGCACTTAACTTTTACTAGTATGAATCCCACTAGTTTTCTTTTACAGTCAAAAACGCACGAACACAGAAAATTGTATAGTATAATGCTTTTCATGACCAAACAAGTAAATAGATAAATAAAGAAATCACGCTTTGATTTCGCACTTGGTAAGACGAGCCTAACCTCTTTAATGTATGAGATGTATTTCATATCTTTGGCAAAATGATTCAATATCCTGTTGAACATAACGTAAAAATGACTGCTGTAAAAAAAAACAAAAAAAAAACGGCAAAATAAAAGGAAATATTATTGTGACAATATCATCTTACGATAGGAATTTTGAGAGCTATATCTATAAACATACATTCACAAAAACAAAAAACAAACAAAAATACATACTATATACAAGCAGGCAGGCAAGCATACAGAAGAGAGCTGGGAAATAAAGAAAAAAAGCAACTGAAAAGGACTTCTAGATGGCTATCTTTATTCTTATCTTGGTACCTACCCAATAGATGACTGTTAATAACCATAAGACCCATATTTTAAACGCCTTATTTCATATACAATTGTGTTTCTCTCTGAAAGATCACACGTTTTCCAGCCAGAGAATGGCAGGTAAGGCTTCATGCACATCTGAAACACAATGGAAGATAAGAATAAAGGCAGAAAAAGAAGAAAGTAGGAAAGAGACGATAAATCAGAAAGGGAAAAGAGGTGCAAAGGGATGCTGTCTACACCATCAATTGTCAATCTGAGCACCGTTTCATGAAAGGTGTCAGGCCTGACAAGTTGTCATGCTGACAATTCCAGTTAAACCCTTGGTTCTGATTGGCTGAGAAGCTATGGTCACTAACTGTAACTTTGGTGATTGTCAGAGACTGACAACTTGTCAGGGCTGACAACTTTCATAGAACGGTGGCCAGAAAAGTAAAAGGAGGAACAAGAGGATACCACCGACCTCTCTTCCAGATCCATCGTCTCCACAGTGAGCTTCACCATCTGGGATGTCTCCGGCAGGGTGATGGTGTAGAGGCAGTCCTGGTTGTTGGAGTACGGATCGGGGTAGTTGGGGGAGATGATAAAACCAGACTCCTGGAGGAATTCCGTGTTACCACACTCTCCGCCTATCGATAGAACATTAGTTTTTATTTTTGGTGTATTTTGTTCTGTTTTTGGTTTGTTTCCTTTGTGTATATTTTTGTTGATACCACAACTCACAGATGCATACAGGATCCGCGTACTCATACGTGCATTCCATTAACAAGCAGAAACTGTGACTGAAAAGAGACTGTTCGTTCTATCGTTTCTTTTGTTTCTTTTTTTTGATACACTTACTACATCTGTCCGTATCGAGGTAATTACTCCCAGAGGGCAATTACCCCGGGCTAAATACTGGTAAGTGGTAAGGTTAGAGTAAAGATTACGGTTAGTGTTAGGTTTAGGGTTAAGAGTTTGGGTTAGGGTTAGGATTAGGTTCAGGATTAGGATTAGGATTAGGTTCAGGATTAGGATTAGGATTAGGACCAGGGGAAGGGTCCGGGGTAATTGCCCAGGGGGTAATTGCCCTAGACCCCATTTGTCACTTGAGAACTTATGGGTCAAATGATTTAAAAACACGGTATTTTCCTTGTTTAGATAAATGCAGTACAATGTGTATTTGCATCATTTTTTTTTTTTTCATTTCAAACTCTGTAGGTAGTACTTGAAAATGAAAATGTGTATAAATACTTACTGGCCGGTGTGTCGATGCGCGCCGAGCCGCTGGCAGTCGGCAGCTCTTCCGCAGAGGTGACGGCCGCGATGTTGAACACGTAAACGGTGTTGGCGTCCAGGTTCTTGACGATGGCAGAGTTGGTCTCGCCACCTTCCACGTCGAAGCTGTCACCCTCGCCTTCCTCTGCCTCGGCGATGGTGATGTAGATCCGGTAGCCGATGACCTCGCAGTTGGCGTCCGATGGTCGCCACTGAAGCTCGACGGTATGCGGGTCGACCGCCTCGCCGCGCAGGAGAGTTGGGTTTTGGTCGAGGCGCTCCCAGTCTGGAGATGAAATGTGTACGTGCACGGGCGGGAAGAAAACAAACAGAGTCGTCACTGTCCGGCAGTGCTTGTTTCATAAAAAAGCTTTGCATTTATTTTAAGTTACCATAACTTATGCCATTGTGGTTATGATTCAAATTCCATATACTTCCGTCTGACTGTTGCTGCAGCTGCCATAGCAACTTCAATAATTATGCCTAATATGTGATCTACTGTAAGTAGCCTTATGAAACAATGCCAAGGTGTTGACAATGCTATGCTACAGGCGAAGAAAATTCGGTTGCAGTGGAGTTCAATTGCGACTTTTGCATAATGGAAACACACTAGCTGGCTCAGTGGTATCCAACACAAATATCTGACTGGGTTATTTTTGATCATGGATACCATCCAAGTAGACTCCCCAGAGAGGTAATCCCTTTCATGGATGTGGTAGACACCTATACACGCGCTTCTATCATATCCAAATAAAACGCTACACTTCAAGGCAACAGGGAGGACAGGGTGGTTATCTCCATGATATTAAGCTTGTCAATTCCCATCCAAGTCGTATACCATGTTGCAAAAAGCAAGGTTTTTTGGTTTTCAGGATTAAGAAAGCAGGATGGTCGTTCAGATCTTCATTGATGACAGGAATTCAGAAAGATTTCCTGCTAATGTGACCTGCCTCACTCACCATGATGGTGCAACCTGTCCAAGCTTTAGTCACACCCTTCAAAAGTAAACTATACCGGATATTCAGCTACTAGTATTAACCCTTTCATGGACAGTTACCTCAACAGACAACTCACATTATGTAAAAACCAGTTCGCCCCTCGGCTGTGGCAGGGATAACTCACCCTTTGGTGTGACTTCACAGATGTACTGGCTCTCGCGGGAGCACTCCCAGTCGTACCAGGTGCCGGCGTTGCTCATGGAGACGCAGTCCTGGGTCCCCTGCAGATCGTTGGGCTGGCCCACGGCCCAGTAATTCCTGACCCAAATTGCGGGGTTCTGGCAGTCCACCCAGCGGAAGCTGTCCTCCGTTCCCTTGTCGTACAATCCTGTGATGACATTGATAAAGTGTGATCTCATCAACCAATAGCCTCTTGCCGGCCGTGATACTGATATCATGATATCACGTGGGTTTGTATGCACGTCATAGTCGGCTCCCAAATGTGACGAGTTAAAGACACGGCAGCGTAGGGATTCGTGTTATGGTAAGGTTGGTCCTATTTGGATATATTCAAGAATCCCTTTAACGAATTGTGTACAGCTTTACCACTGATCTTTATATAAGTGCACACACACCCAAAGAATCTCAACTGGAGTCGAACGTTACCGAGGAGCATACGCTTTGATAGCAATTTATTGTATTGCAGCAGGCTGCTTTAGTCGTTGTTTTCGCATGTACCCCGGATGGAAGCGAATGCATATCGATCTAATCGAGTCACGCTTCTCTCGCCAAGTTACAAACTCGTACAAGTAGCCATTTTGTTTTCAGGGTGAGCTCTAGTCTACTGTTAGGCTCTGAATGCATCCAAACAATTGACTGTCGTAGGGAGACATTGTGAACTAAACGTCATGTTGAAAGGAAATACGATGCAGCATTTAGGTGACTTTAATAGCCAAAATATATGCATCATTCCTCTTTTGGTAAGCTGAATACATCTGCTATTTTAAAGCGTTGACGTTTATACTGACGTTTTAATAATAGATGTTCAACCTTCTTTAAGTTTTTTTTTAATGATAGATAAGGAAATCAGGAATATTATCTAAATTGACGTCATTGTTTTTTTGCTTTTGCAATCATGCAGAAGTGTATTTTATCACCTTTCATTTTGGTGGTTGCGCATTTTCTCAGACTTCCATCATTTTGTACAAAACGTACATCGGTAGATTAAGGTAACTGAGTACTCCTCAGGATCGCTAAGTATTGCTCAAATCATAATGGGTCATGTAGCAATTACTTATAATATATATACTTATATACTTATAATATCCTTCCTTTTGTTGATTAATCCAATGAGCTTAATATACCTATCCAGTAATCGCCCTGTTCAACATTGCTCAGGATGTAGTTGTACTCTTCCTCGGTCTCCATGACAACCAGGTCACCATCGGTGATCGCCTGGCAGTCGGCGCGGGCGTCGTCCCACGAGCGACTCTCCGTGACCACCTTGTAGCAGCCGTAGTTGTAGCCAGGCGCCCAACCGGGCTCACACAGCTCTGTGCGAAAAGAATTAGATACATTTAGGTCGACGATGCTAGGGAGATTGCTGATTGATTGATTGATTGGTTGATTGATTGGATGATTGATTGATTGATTGATTGATTGATCGATCGATTGATCTATCTATTCATTTGTCTATTTATTTATCTATCTATCTATTCATCTACCTATCTACCTATCTATTTATCTACCTATCTTTTCATCTATTTTGCTATCTATCCATCTATCCTTTTATGTACCCACCTATCTTTCTATCTCCATCATTGTATTCATGTAATTGTCTATTTGTTTATCTATTGATCGATCTATCCGTCTATCTATCCATCTATCTGTTTATCTTTTCATCTATTTAGCTAGGCGTGTATGTATCTCTTTTTATATATCCAGCTATCTTTCAATCTCCATCATTGTATCCTCGCAATTGTCTATTAGACTACCTACCTATCTATCTATCTATCTATCTATCTATCTATCTCTATCTATCCTTCTATATTTGTATGTACCACTGCTGTCTTTCTATTTCCATCAACATATCCATATTGTTATCTATCTTCCTGTCTATCTGTTTCTTTCTATGTAGCAATGTTTATGTATAACTTTCCCCATGCTCTCCCTGTCTTACCTTCCAAAGGCGGGGTAGTGACAGTAGTTGTCTGAGCACTCTGTACCGGACCTGACGACAGGACCGCCGAAAGGGAGAAATTGTACATGGTCCCATCTTCCAATTCACCAATGGTCAACGTTGACGAATCAGCGCCCTCTACGTCAATGACGGTCGGCTCGTCGAGACGCTGATCCTGGAAGGTGACGCGGTAGGCGACGACGTCACAGCTGTAACGTGCGGACGGTTGCCAGGTGAGGGTCACCGTGTTCGGGTCGACGGCTGTACCGCGGAACAGCTGTGGGTTGGCCTGTCTTGGATTGTAACCTGAAAAATTCACCAGAACAATGAAGGTGATTCGGTTATCGTTGCGCTGAATGGAAAGTATAGTGGTCTGATGAGTGAGAGTCTAGGATACGAGCCTTACCATGCATGGGACTTGTTACCAGCCTCTTCCTTGATGAGCTGCTGTGCCTAATGGAATAACCCACTGATTCTCAACAGTGAGGCCGGTAGATCAAGGCCCCACGGCAGCACCGACTGTGGCCTTAGGCAAGACGCTTTAACTTGCTCTAAAACACTTAAGTGACTAATTTTTTTCTTAGTGGTTACGTAAAATGAATAACTCACCGACTTGTTCCCATAGGTGAAGACTCCTTATCCCTTACGATCCTCCTTTTCAGGAACGTAAAGAATGACACCTAACAAAATACTGAATCTCGAGACCTCGGAATGTCTGCATTTTTGTCGTAATTGTAATCTAATGACGATTTCCTATTATACGCGTCAAATGATTACGATAGAGGAGGAAGAAAAAGATCTAAATAGGAACTGGTAGCATTTAATTACCTTTTTCCCAGACCTCGCAGATGTACATCATGGTGCGATCGCACTCCCAGTCGTTGAACATGCCCGAGTTGACAACTTGGCCACAGTCCTGTTTGCCGTTCAAGTCGTTGGGCTGACCAGCGGCCCAGTTCGTCTCCACGAACGTGGTGTCGGCCACGCAGTCCACCCAGCTCCACGTTCCTTCTCTAGCCTTGTCGTACAGTCCTTACATTGGAAATGTTCCACAACAACAACAACAACAACAACAACAACAACAACGACAAAAACAGTACAAACAACAAACAAAAACAAATAAATACAAAATAAAACAAATGCATCAGAATTCAAAGGGAAACATAAAAAAGGAGTAACAGGACGATTGGTACCATCAAATGAATAGAGATCAAGAATCGAGAAGATACGACACTTGTCTAATTATCAGGAGTTGGTTGGTTCGGAATCCAACCCGAGTTTGTAGGCCTTCGGGTTTTGTTTTTCTTCTTCATCATAGCTACCAAAAACACAGTGAATAATCGATACTTATTTACGTCGATGAAGAGCAATTTGACAATTATTTGGAAGAATCGACACATTTCATACATTCAATCAATTCGATTCAATTCAAATAATTTAATTTCCATATGAAGGGTAATAGAATAGGGTAATATACACAAGGTTTACATGATAATTACATTACAGTTATCGCGGCAGCGGAATAAGATGTGACTGATGCTACCTCAATTATTCATTAAGCTAATAATGGAAATACGCTCTAACGTCACAATTTGTACTAAGGGTGAGATCGATATGATTTAATTTAATTTAATTTAATTCAAGTCAATTCATTTATTTCCATTCTATTTTTTTTTTCAGCAAAACATAACACAGAATAAATCAGAAATTATATCAAAAGCTTGAATTCAACTTTGCATAATGCTTAAAAAGAAACATGCTTTAAAAGAAGATTGATCACGGAAATTGACATAAAACAACAATCAGTTTAATATGATGATTAGCTAAGCCTAAACGCAATGCAGATGTTATAGAGTGAAGGGAAGGGATGGTAAACGGGGTTGTATTGTAAAGGAAATAGGGAGCTTTAGGTTTTCGGGATAGGGACGTTCAGAGGGAAAAAAAAAACTTATTTTGATCATGCGCAGATCGCGTATCAAAGTCGATCTGTCTATCGCTTGCGCGCCTGAGTTTTCATGACGGGTTCTGGGCTATTTTTACGTCCGCTCAATTCACGACGTAGAGAGCTTCTTCATGCACCGATGATGATAATGGGGAGTCATTTGATCTTTTATAGGTTGCGTCTCTGCGTAATCTAAAGCTACTTTTCAGCACGACGCAGGGAAGAGGAGAACGTCCAGCTCAAGCGTCGTCTCAAACGTCCGCGCCGCAAATTTAAACCTCCCTATTAAGTGAAATAAGACAACCCACCTATCCAGAAGTCGTTGCCACCGGTCGCGTTGAGGATGTAGTCGTTTTCTTCCTCCGTTTCGATGATGACCAGGTCGCCATTCGAGACCGACATGCAGTCGTTACGAGCCATGTCCCAAGTCTCTAGCGTGTAGCCGACCTTGTAGCAGTGATCGTCGAAACCAACAAACCAGCCATCCTCACACGGATCTACAACAGAGAGTAATCTTTATGTTAGTATTTACTTCTTCTTCATCTTTTTTCTTCTTCCATCATAATGGATAAAGAAAGATGATATATGACTCTGATGCTGAATCAGTAGTAATGGTAGTAGTGGTAGTTGTAGTGGTAGTAGTAGTAGTAATAGTAGTGGTAGTAGTAGTAGTAGTAGTAGTAGTAGTAGTAGTAGTAGTAGTAGTAATAGTAGTAGTAGTAATAGTAGTGGTAGTAGTAGTAGCAGCAGCAGTAGTAGTAGTAGAAGTAGTAGTTGTAGTAGTTGTAGAAGTAGTAGAAGTCGGGATCTTATGGTAACTGAATCTTAGTTTACCACTAAACGCTAGCCTTTGCAGTCTAATCATAGGAAAGCACAAAGAAATGTTGATGGACGGAAGTTGTTGTTATTGCTTTTTTTTAATAGTTATTGCGCCTAATACAACTATGGCTAGAATCATTATTTTAAAAAGTTTGCGTAGGAAAGTCCTTGGGGGAACAAAAACAACAACAACAACAACAACAACATCAACAACAACAACACCAACAACAACATTTGCAACAACAGCAATTGCAACAGCAACAACAGCCCCGCCAGCAGCAGCACAACAATGACAACAACAACAGTCATCGTCTGTCGACCTACAAGTACATGAATTCCCGCCAAGGCTTTAATTTTTCTTTTTTTCTTTTTAAACCAAAGCCCGCCCTCTATTTTGGCTCCTTACTCTCTGGAGGTTGCGTGGTGACAGTGGCAGTCAATACAGGGCTGGTGACGTTGCTGGGTGCCGACAGAGTGAGCGTCCGCAGGGTGAACTGGTACTGCGTGTCGGGCTGGAGGTCCGTAATCAGCTGCCGGCTGGTGTCGCCTCCAGGGACGTCGACAATCTTGAGACCGTCGTTGTTATACGTGATGCTAACGAAGATGACCACGAAACAAAAAAAAAAAATCAAAAACATGAAACACTTCACGTAGTGTTAAGATTTATTTCTTGTGCCCCTATGGAAGCAAGGTTTGCCTGTGAATAATTAACTTTGGGCTCGACTAGGTCCACTCCACTTTAACTCTCAATGAGCACAAAATGAACCATTCATATCCTATAAATAACTTGTGCTAACCATGCATGTCAGGAATATTGTATGTGTCCTGGAATAGAATGAAAACTACGAAAATACAGGAGTGAAATTATAATCTATATTATGAATGAATGAAAACAGACAGACGCTATCCATCTCAACTTGTCATCTACTTAAAATCACTGACGTGGTACACTTTCTTCCTAAACATCGGCAATAAGACACAGCTACGACATGAAAGATCCACAATACAAAAATATCCACTCATATGATATCTGAATATCATTATTAATTCATAGCTACAATCATCATAAACAATGTAATGAAGAAGTAAATTATTTCATACTATGATTTATTTCCTTAATCATGATTTTTTTTTTCGGTCAATCACGCATAAACTCGATGACTTTCATCTACCTGTAACCGCTGACGTCACAATTGTAGTCCGATGGTCTCCATGCCAACAGTATAGACGTTGGGCTGGTGGCCGTTCCGATGAACAGAGATGGATATATGTCTTCTGGAGTGAAGTCTGTGAGCCAAGCATTGACAGAAAATCGTTAACATAATTCTAAAAGTAGGCACTACGATAATACACAGCACATCGACAGGTCTTCGACGCTTGAATCAACATTCGATTTCCCAAATAGTATGTTTCTGCAGACAAAGATTTACCAACATGATGAAAAAATTAGAAGGTAAAAAAACATGTGAAGGCTTTGTAGGAATTCAATTAATATGTGACAATGGAAATGTTGGAAGCAAACAAGAACTTCTGCAGGTATTAAATAAAAAGCCATTGCAAAGAATATGAAAATAAATCACATTTCGTAAATGGAGGAACGTTTATCCAATCCATCGTGCAATTTAAGTCGGACACGAATCTGACATTATGTTCAAATCCGACCTAAGGGGAATGTGTCAAAATGACAAATGGAAAAGCTTGCATAGTTCTGCGTTCACTAAACGGAACTCATGCTGATATAGAATGAGATCGAAATCGGGGATTATCTGTGCAATTAAAAAAAAAAAATTGCTTATACAATGTAAGTTCGTGGCCCGTGATCTGTTGTCCCTCCAATCAGTTAATCCCCAAATCTGGGGGGGGGGGGGTATTCTCACTCAGTATCAAGATGAGTGAGAGCAGCTTTAAGTTTTAAATCCTACCTTTAACGGTGATCTCACAGACAAAGGGTAGCGCCCTCTCACACGCCCTGTCGTTAAATTTAGCATTGTCCTGTAGCTGGCCGCAGTTCTCGCTGCCGTCCACGTCGGACGGCTGACCGACGTCCCATTGAGCTTGCCCCCAAAGGGATAGGTCCGAGCAGTCCACCCAGCGGTATGACCCTTCATCCGCCTTGTCGTACAAACCTGTCAGTCACACAGGGAGAAGATATGAATGATCAATCTTTCACTTGCTGTCTGTTCTGTCTTAAAGGCATAATTTACCATTTGCAGATGAAACAATAACTCAGCTTTAGTGCTTAGAACAGTCGATGGAATGTGAGTTGGGGATGGAAATATCCGGTGTACAAAAGTTAATCAGTACAATCAATGTGAAGTATTGTTAAATATACAAAATGTGAACAACAGTTATAGTATTTTATTTTTTTCTAGACTAAACCATCTACAGTTACCATTTCGGTTACGGTTTAGTGAGAAAAATAGTGACATCTTCCTATATTTTAGGCATTATTGCAAAATTTCTATATGATATGATGTTTTGTGATACCACTGACCTACACATTAGCATCAAATGTGATAACTCGAACATTTTTTTTTTAAATCACTGCTCCCAATGGTTAACAGTACCTTTAAAAGAAGACTGTGCATAATCATGCATAATCAGGTCTTCAAATGACATGTAAATGTGACCGGCAATTTGCAGAGGCCATGTACGGTATTTCAAGACATGTAAATGTGACCGGCGATTTGCAGAGGCCATGTACGGTATTTCAGGATAATGTGATTATGATGGATTACAGTGCTAATGCTGAAAGTACCAAGAGGACCCTTGCTCGAGACACGATCCTTTTATTTTTGTTCTGTGAATCTTCAATGTGAGTTGTCTAAGTGTGAACAATAATATCGTCGTTATCATACTTTGATCACCATTGGACGACGCTGAGTTTGATTTCATCATTATAACAGTGTAGCCTTTCGAAGGGCAAGTTTAACATGCACTGTACCAGCTGAAAACAGTCTGAATAATTATTCGAATAAGAATACAACATTTGGCAAATTCATGTGAAAGTCTGTGACCATCTATTGATAACTTTCAGTAGACGTTCTTGGAGAGTTTGCAGAAGACTAGCGGTATCTATTAAAGAAGACATCAGGCCTGTGAGCTTTTCATTGCCCTTCTTCTTCTTCTTCTTCTTCTTCTTCTTCTTCTTCTTCTTCTTCTTCTTCTTCTTCTTCTTCTTCTTCGTCACCACCACCATCATCGTCATCATCATCATCATCGTCATCATCATCATCACCATCCTCTTCGTCTAAGCTCCTACTCCCTACTCACCGATCCACCAGTCGTAGCCGCCGAAGCCGTGCTCGACGAAGTAGTTCATCTCGTCTTCCGTGTCGACAATGGCCAGGTCACCGTTGGGAGCGGTCATGCACTCCTGTCTTGCGTCGTCCCAGTTCCTGGCCTCGGTCACGAAGCGGTAGCACCCGTAGTCGTAGCCGAGCTCGTATCCGGGAGGGCAGATGGCTGTTAAAAGGTAGAGTAAAGGCAAGAAATATTGATCTCTAAAAATGTACATTCATGCGTATGGGTTTCCCACAGGCTCGCAATGAAGGTAAATTTTTACGTTTAAATTTATGTTGTATAAAGTCAACGATAGAGCCGGTATGGATTCTTAAAAAGTAACAAAATGCACCAAAAACGGAACATTCAACAAAGTTCAAAATGTCAGTATTATAGGACACAATGATAACAATAGGAGGATGCTTTTGCATACATTATTTCTGGGAATGCTAGGATTGAAAAATATTTTTTGTTTTGTTTTTAATTTTGAGATTTAACATTACGTAACCGGATCAATCTTATCCTTTCCCGCTAAAGCAAACATACGAAGTGAATTACTACAAGTTCAAGTTCAAGTTCAAGTTCAAGTTCAAGTTCATATTTATTCGTTTTTTCCACAATATACAAACATAAATCTCACTTTCGTAAGTGACAAAAACAATGCATACAATTGTACAGAGAAGACAACAATAATAGGAAAAAAAAAAGAACTAACAGTAGCGATACATTGCAATAGTTGCTAAGATAACGAAAGTGAAATAGTTTTCAATTTGTGCACTGTGTGAAAAAACGGAGGGACCCACTAAAAAGACAGAGCTTGTAGAGTGTGGGCCCCTCTTGTATTAGAAGCCCGATGTAAAAATTGAATTGAATTGAACTACATGTAATTTAATGAGGACAAGATGATGATTTCTTGAGCAAAATCATTCTAGGGATTGAAGGGGTGATATGACTAATGTAGAGTTAAAAAAAAAATGATACTAACAATTGAGTGAAGCCACTTACTAGACTCGTTGAAGGTCAACACGAGAATTTGGCCAATTGGTGGCAGCATTCCCTGGGCTGTGTAAGGAGCAATGGAGACCACGTAAAGTGTGTCCGGCCGCAGACCCGTTATAGTTCCCTGGACCCGGATCGAGCCCGGGACGTCGACAACAACGTCGTCGGTGATGCCCCCGTCAGAGGCGATCAGGTAGTAACCCAGCAGGTTGCAGATCGACATGCTGGGCTGCCAGGTGGCCGAGATGGTTAAGGCCGAGGTGGCCTGAGCAGTGAACTGAGTTGGGTACTGATCCTCGTCCGTGAAGCCTTCGAATACACAAACATAAAACGAAAATAAAGATGAGCAAACGAAACGGCGTCATTAAACTATGATTATGAACAATAACTGAGACATTTAACAAGCTCTATAGAACTATTAATTCTATATAATTTACTAAAATAATTAGCTCGAATGGTAGAGGAAATTAAATCCTTGGGGGATTTTTTAATTCAAATCCATTTAGAAGATACATTGACAAAAAGTTGGGTTGATATCGAAGTCATGTTTGGTTTGATTCAGTGTTACCAATAGATTTTTAACGGAAAAAGAAAACACAGTTGCGGTATTTCTAAAGAATATAAGAGTGCGCTCTTCAATGCTCTCATAAAAAGATGCCCCACGTAACCAGTAACAGAAGACAAATAATCCCGATTATTCAAACATAAGCATGCAACGAGGCGACAAGGAGATGATTTGCTGGAACACGAAAAATCGATAAGTAAAGGGCAGACCGATACAATTCAATTCAGTTCATTTCAGTTCAGCTCAATTTAATTCAGTTCAATTTGTTTTAAATTCGTATCTAAATTTAGATTGAATTAAATTAAATTTGATTAATTGAATTAAATTCAATTCATTTGAGTTTATTCAATTCAATTCAATTCGAATTATTCCATACTTCTTCCACAGGACGTAACATAATGTACGGAAATCACAAAATAAACTTGATTACACAACACATTGTAGCTGACTAAAAATCAGCGTATCAGGGCAATTACCTCCCGATACTGCCCGAGGACAATTACCCCACCCCCCCCCCCCCCCGGCTAAATACTGGTTAGTGGTAAGGTTAGAGTAAAGGTTAGGGTATGGGTTAGGTTTAGGGTTAAAGTTTACGTTAGGGTTAGGATTAGGTTAAGGATTGGGATTAGGGTTAGGGTCAGGGGAAAAGCCTGGAGTAATTGTCCAGGGGGTAATTGTCCTGATCCAAAAACAGAAGTAATCTCCGAATTGAATTGAACTGAATTTAGTTCGAATCCTAGAGCTATAGAAGTCCGGTTTCATGCAGGTTCTTGCATGCTTTTGCATCTCTTGATTTCGCTGGTTTGTTGCCAGATGAAACGGATACATTACAATTATGTAGTTATGGTTTTAAACTTACTTTTTTCTCTCTCTCTATAACGTAACGTCATAATACTTTGTCATACTGTCGCGAACAATTTTGCCATTTTGAGAAATATGCAAAACAAAAATTTAAAACTAAAAAAAAAAAAACCTAACAAAACTAAACAACGACAAAATTTCATAAAATAACGTCGTACCTTTTCGTTGTATTTTGCAGGCATATGACATGGTGGTGTCGCACGAGACATCGTCCCACTCGCCGGCGGAGTTCATCTGGACGCAGTCGTTCGTGCCACGGAGATCTTGCGGCTGACCAGGGGCCCAGTTCAACGTCTGCCAGACGCTGAGCCCCTGGCAGTCCACCCAGCGGAACAAGCGCTCCTGGCCAAGGTCGCTCATTCCTGGGGACGCAATTTGAAACACACACGAGAAATTGAATGTACATTATTCTGATAAATCTTGATACGAGGGAACTTAACACTTGTATTCGATCTAACGGCCTGTCTCCATATTTCTGATACGACGGGGGTTACTGCGGGGAGTAATAATTTCCCTTTTTAGTTGTCCGTGTTTTGCCTGAGAGAATGCAAGGGTCAGCAAGCGACCAATTCTAGACTTTTATTAAAGCAAATCTAATGATAAGAAGACACCACAAAATTAATACAGTTGGAAAATCACATTGGCAGAGTCTCGTGACCGCGGTTGGGTCGGTAATCTATTGGTTGATTATGAGTTCCTCCTGCAAACAAAATCATTGACCTTTGAATAAACCCTTGCCATCACTTACTTAAACCCTCTTAAGAGAGAAACATACTGATTCTTTAAACTTTCAAAATTATTATTTTTTTTTGATCCCCTAATTTAATTTTAATGGCGCCTATGGAGGGCCATGATGGACCAGAAATGTACGTGTCTCAATAACACGAATGAACATTGTATGTCGTACAGATTATAATTAGTTTTCATCATTTTGTACAGCTGTATCTTTGAATAACCTCTCCTGTAACATAGACTCATGATTCTGTTTTAGTCTACTGCCCCCATATTCAACAGTGTAGCTGGGAAGAGATAAAATAATATACATTCGTTTTCAGAAGAATCTGGCATGATCGATACCCACCTATCCAGTAAGTTGCTTGTTCTAGAACGCGGGACGAATTGACGAAGTCCAGTTCTTCGCGAGTATCGATCACGGCTAGATCGGAGTCGGGGTCGTCTGCCTGGCACGCTAGACGAGCGTCGAACCACGTCTGCGGCGCCACGCTGAATCGCCAACAGGTGAAGTCGGGGCCCTGCTCGTAGTTGGGCGGGCAGTTGGTGACTGGACCAAGGGGAGGTGACGGAGAAGTGTCATTGTATATTGGACACTGTTCAGGATTCTTGCAATGATCATAAGCTCTATGGACACGATTGTTCAATGTTCAGGGCTGAATGTGAGTGATACCCAGAAGCTGCTACAACACCAGCGCCTATTGCAATTTTCCATTATCAATAACTGCCATTAGTGGCCACAGAAACAAAAGAACCTAGATATTACATCTCTCTCGTATGGGGGGGGGGGGGGGGTATTTCCCCTACGTGTTACTTACACTCTTACTTCAAGTTCAAGTTCAAGTTCAAATTCATTCGTTTTTTCCACAATATGTAAACATAAATCTCACTTTCTTGAATCACAAAAAACAATGCATACAATTTGTACAGAGAAAACAACAACAATAAAAAAAAACTAACAGTAGTGATACATTGCAATAGTTGTACTGTGTGAAAAAAACGGAGGGACCCACTAAAAAGACAATGCTTGTAGAGTGTAGGCCCCTCTTGTATTAACCCGTTCAATACGGGAACCTGGTGGCCTGTGTATTAAGTCTATGGGGATTTCAGAATTTAGTATGGAATGGCTTAAGTGATCGATGCAAAAATTGAATTTAATTGAAAACAGCAGCAAATCAGCACAAAAAGTTTGTCACAAAAAAGTTTGGCAGCCCACTGAGAGACAGAAGGACAAACAGTTACACACAAAACAACAAACAGAGTAAAGAGCATAAGACAAGACTGGGGCAGCAACAAGACTACTCGTAGGGAAAGAAACTGACTTGACGACACGAAAGGAAACAAGACTATAGCGTGATAAAGAGGTAATAGAATAGACACAGGAATATGCAACAAAGACAACGATCCACTACTAGACGTGAATGGGGATCAGAGATAAGAAAAAAAAAAACCCAAAAAAATTGGGGGGGGGGGGGGCTGTGCAGAAACAGTATTTCGTAAAGTCTAGTATTATCTGTATAATTCATACATACATCAACATATCAACAACAGGTTTTCACCTTACATCGACTTCGTACACAATAAACATTTATAAATAAGATGCACTCCTATTCTGATAGTTGAAAATGCTAACCTTGGGTCGATGAACGTGAAATATTATGATTTAACAGTAAATATTAAAAACACACTAGTACCAGACCAGACATGCCTAAGCAAAATTAATATTGACATCTGATAGCTCTGAACATTGTGAACTTAATATTATTTTCAGCTGATTCCCGATCTAATATAGGAGATGTTGGTTGTTGTATAGTGAGAAGAGAAAACAAGAATACTCATCAACTAGAACTTCATCAAAAGAAAATATAACAAAAAAAACAAACAATTTATGACGATTTACTAATAGGGATTGAGCGCAGCGACATACCTCCTTCAGGCAGTGTTGTAGCATTGATTGAACCAACATCCGGGAGACTTCCGAAGGTGAAAGTTTCGGCATTCAAAGAGACAATGTAGCTTGTGGATGAGGATAGGGAGTCCGCGTTTATACTTGACGTGTCGTAGCCTTGGAAAGTAATGACCTGATAAAACGCAAAGAAAGACAAAGAACAACAAAATAATTATGGCAAAGATGATGGTGAGGGAGACTCAGGTAAAAAAAAAAAAGAACCCTACAAAAACACAAAATGCCATAGATCAAACAGCCAATAACTCCCCCCCCCCCCGCATTTGACTTGACTTACAATGTAGCTCATTATCAATCTGGGCGAGGGGTTGGGTTACTGAGAGCAACTTCTCGGAAGAAATCATTGCATTCCCATAAACCATGTCCAATAACTGCTTGCTATCTAGTTTCTTTCGACTATGTACTTTAGAGATTCCGTTTTTCTACTTTGTTTTTCTTTGTCATCTTTGTCATGAAAGAGCTGATTTCATGTGCCCGTTCTTGAACGGCCTTGGTTAGACTTAGCCAACAAACAAAAACAAAAACAAGTTTCTCTAAAATAAAAAATTAGAACGTGGTTTATTTTTGTAATGTTACATGTTCGTCGTACTGCTATTACAATATTGATTATGACCGACGGCTTTGTGCTAGTCTTTGCAGACTAATGTCGTTTTAAAGATGAAAATCTCCTTTAATTAAGTAAGTCACCACTTTGCTTTAATGCTTGGTATGGAAGCATATTCGGTGAGGCATTATTCCTCATTTACCCACTTTCTAGCAGTCTTGTTTATAATCAACATTGCAACATTGGTACGATTTTGATTAAAATGAACCATCTCCATACCCTGAAGATGAGATGCCGTTTTTATAAAGACTGTTCTGCAAAATTAATTTCCCTTTCCAGCAAACTTGGTCAATCATGATAATAGGCACCATTTTCCAAGAAGCAAGTGTCTTGGATTTATCAAAAATATTTATTTTTACATCTTTGAGCCTCCACAGTCTTTTGGTCTACTTTGAAGACCCTATACCGTGCTGAAAGAAGGGTGACCCGACTGAACCGATTTTCACTCGAGGAACGCTCGAAAACCATTTACGACTAGTACAGGCCTGCTGTCATGGAACTGCCCGTTAGCGAATATGAAGCGTATGCTTCGACTTCGGTCGAGCTGCTCGACTTCGTTTGTATTGACATATGCTTAGAGATCAATGATAAGGCTGTATACACAATCTATTACGGGTATTCCCTATCCGAGACAGGCCAGTCTTCTAGTTGCATGATACTCAAGTTACCATATAGGGCGATGTCACCTGTGGATCGCTCTTAAATCTCGAGAGTGAGAGTGGTACTCTAGGCCTAAGGTAGGCTACTCACCCTGCTCATGTTTTCTGTCTCGAGTGTGACTCTATATCCTGTGACGTCACAATAATAAGAGCTGGGGTTCCATGAAACACGTAGCGTGTCGGAGCTTACTGCCTCCACATCGAAATCGGTTGGGTTGAAGGCATCCGGGATGACATCGTCAACTGGCAAAATAGAACAGGAGATGGGGCTCCGTTAGATAACGTCTGGTAGGGGGGGGGGGGGGGGAGGGGGATTTAGTTGCAGGTACCTGCAGCTAGATCAACGTAATCTGTGGAGGCAAGCACTTGTAAAGGCAACTTGTCGTTATCATTGCTTTTTGACCCAGTAGACCATTTTGACCGACGACATATTATTTTGGACAAAATACCATTGTAATCGATTTTGCAGAATTTTATGTATACCGACAAGTTAAGTCATGGGTTTCTTTGCTAATTTGATTACTGTAGAAAGACAGGTACTTGGGAAATTATAACTCAGCTTTCATTAAACATCTTTACGGTAATTTTAGATCAGGCTCTGTACCTGCTCACAAATTTGTACATGAATGTATTATGTTACTATTATTATTATTTTGAATAACCTTCACGAACCCGTGCAGGAACAATTCTTAAAGGTAAATAATATGTGTATAATGAAATGACAGAAAGATTTTAGTGAGAGTTTAGGGCTGATATTTCAGTCAAGATAAGGAAACCGCACAGCGAGGTTGTAAGATGTGATAGGGATACATTTTTCGTATAGAACATTTTTGACGTACGTGGTCTCCGAGTCACGATATATTATAATGCAATGTATGCAGTCCCATTCAAGGTATACAATATTGGGAAAAGGTGTCATTATTGTCCATGAATGTAAGACAGGGAGAAAGAGAGAGAGAGAGAGAGAGAGAGAGAGAGAGAGACGGAGGGAGGGAACGCCAGCTCGATTTGTGTGTATTACTTGAAGTTGAAAAATATGCCTGAGCGGACCTTTAAGCGTCTCGCAAATGTATGGCTTGGCGAGGTCGCAGCGGTCATCGTAGTAGTAACCGTCGGCGCCCTCGATGTACACGCAGTCCTCCAGGTTCCCAGGGACCCTGCTCGGCTGGTCATCGCCCCAGTTATAGATGGCCCAGTTGTTGGTCGGAGTGTCGCACTCGACGTAGTAGAAGATACCCTCTGATGCGACATCATAAAGACCTGTATAGGGCAGCATCAACAGGAACACGAGAATCAAGCTATGATGGCAATCTCAACAAAGCGTGGTAGTGCGCCATTTCGGGATTCTTAAAGATTTTAAGAACGTTAAGATTTCAGATTGACCGACATAAGCTTGCCAGCACACCAACCTGACAGCAAAAGTGGTATGTGACAATGTTACATTCGATGCAAAAATAATGAGATGGATGGTCTCCTAAGTGTAAATTGACAAACCAGTGGTCATCAGGTTCATCCTTTGCTTGAACATGGTTGATGGATTCCATAAATAAACGTTATTGTTACATTGCGCAACTTTTTCATGCCCTACCTGACATTTAGTTTGAAAAGGAGTGAGGTACCTAACCAACTAAAAACAGAGAAAGGTCTTTTGTACTCATGTTCACATGAACTATCTCCGAACTGGCTTATTCACGCTGTCTGTTATGTTAAGGAGTACGGACCGCTCCGATCTGGCAGAACACCCGCCTTTTACTGCGGTATCTCCATTGCGCAAGCGTATGCTGAATGCATGATTATATTGCGGCGGGGTGAGCCGGTTGCCGCATATGATTATATCATGCATACGTCAAACGCATGCGCACATGGGACACCGCAGTTAAATATTGCGGATTTTTATGTGACGTCGGATCGGTCTATCAACTGTCTATACTAAACCTTCTGTAAATTGTTATTCATGACGTCACAATCGACAGGACCCTGGCCAGACCAAAAAGAAAAAGAAACGTCGACTGCGCATGGCAGATATCAAACTCACCGATCCACCATTGGTCGCCGCCGGAGACATCCCGGATGTAGCGGTTCTCAAGTGCGCTTGTGATGACGGCGAGATCGGCACCCGGCGTGGAGCGGCAGTCCTCCCTCGCAGCCTGCCAAGTAAGGGGGGCGCTTCCAAACTTGTAGCAGGTGGGTCCATTCGCGTCCGCTTCGATGTAGCCTTCGGGACAGTCGTCTGCATGAATGTGTGAATGTGTGTGTATGGGGGTGGGGGAGGGAGGAAATGGATGTAGAAAGAAGAAAAGTGTGGACGATGTGATTGCCGCTACACATTGTTCGTCGCACACGTCTGCTAGTTTGCCTCTAATCACCTACAACGCTATGCACAGTAAAGTTCATAGACCCTTAGACTTGGAAATATAGTAGACATACGTGTCTAATGATACGTGGTTAGTTGCAGTGGACTGAAGGTATGAATGATGATAAATATACTTCAATCTCCTTTTGAAAGCATTAGCATGTACAATTGGCTCGTTCACCTCAGTTTATGGCTCAGCTCTCTATGTTCATACTCAATCTGTATGTTGAGGTCGAAAATGAAATTTTGGGCATGAAGAAATGTTTGACCTAGTAGATGTTAAATATAGCACGAAGAAATTCAACGTTTCCCAGATAAAACTTCTTTTCTAGTGAAAATCATGTTTAACGCACAACAAAATAAACCATACATTATATTTCGTGAGATGAGGGCCACTAATTCTTCATGTGCCGTAGCACTTATCGATTGCTGTTCGATTTTTTTTTTTGTTTTGCCTTTAATTATTGGTAATTCCTCTGAACTTACCCGTATGGTAAGTTTTAGATATAATATCATCGCAGGATATGCTGTCGTTGATTTACACTTCCTCTCTCTCTCTCTCTCTCTCTCTCTCTCTCTCTTCTTACGTTCGTTGTATAAATCCCAACTAAAATCAATTCGAACAAACTTGATTCTCCAGCTGAAATGTACACTGCATGCGGAGACACCAGCGGTGCTCCTACGGGTAATAGCATGGACTTACAGAATTGTTCGTAGGTGAAAGAGAACCCGGTCGCAACACCAGCTGAGTCGGCGGAAAACCTTATGGCAAGGGTATTCGCCGTACTGATGACGTCATCGGGAATGTCCGAACCGGTCAAAACCTGAATATAAAGTAAATGCATTAAAAAATGAGAATGTTTATACTGCTACTCATTCTTCTTGGTACCGTTTAGATCTCTAAAATTCCCTCGAAATAAACCAGTAAATTCTATGGGATGCGGGATTTTCAAGGCTTTCGATATAAATCAAGGTCAGAATTATATTGAAACGTACGCTTTGTTCAACAATATGGTCTATGAGATTTTTTTTTAAACATCTCGAATCTGGTTGAAGGAATGAATGTCACAATAGGAATTTGACCTGCACATTGTACTGAAAGTGTAATCTTACTCAAAAAGTACGCATCTTTGGACAAATATTACTTTTTGTGTCATATTTTTTGATTGCCCTCCATGAGGGAAACATTTCCTTAATAGCCATTTTACACATGAGTGTTAGGCTGTTATCCAGTCATCTCTGAAAATCCCAACCCACTTGCGGGATGCAATTGCAATTGTTTTCAGAAAAAAAAAAGACCCGACTAATCAAGTTAAATTTGAACATCAAAAACAAACAAAGAAACAAACAAACAAACAAACGACTACAACACTACCACCGCCACCATCACCACCACCACCAACAATAACAACAATAACAAGAAGAAGATAATTATGATGTAGTCCTCACCAATGTTCCGAGTGGCTCAGCGCGGCTTCCCACAATGCCGAGCGTGTCACGGCCGGCTTCGAGGTCAAATCCGGAGAAGGTCAGGCGGATGTTGTATCCCTCGGTAACCTGGATAACCCAGTTGCAGAGGGCATGGTTCGGATACTGGAAGCCGTAACCCGGGGAGGAGATGGTACCGGACAAGTCCGTCAGTACCTCATTAGAGCACATGTCTGTATAAGGAGACGCAAGGGGAAACATGGGGAAAACACTTTTACATCTTCATTAGATAGCAAATCCGATGGTTCAGTTGGCTCTAAGCTCACATGAATGAGAGAAAAAAGGTGATAAGATATGACACTATGATGATAACCTCTGACTTCTATGAGATCAATGATTACAAGAGGGAAATGAAGAAAATACCTCCACATCTTCATTAGATAGCGAATCAGATGACTTATTTGGCTCTAAGCTCACACAAATGAGAAAAAAGATGATAAGATATGAAACGTCGATGATAACAGCTGAATTCTTTGGGATTCCTGACTTTTACGATCAGTGGGAAAAATAGCGGTTATTTTTAGGAAATGCTAAATTTTACATTTTGTTTTCTACCTTGACATTCGAGATTAAAACATGTTTCCTTCTAAGAACTTATATATACAATTATTACCAATTCGTAGTTTATTTATTTATTCATCTATCTATTCATTTTCTATTTATTCATATTTATTGTTTTTGTTTTCTGTTTTTGTTTTGTTTTGTTTGTTTGATTTTACAGATGAAGGGGTGGTGCATCAGTTGGTTTTAACAGATACAAACCATCGTAGAAAGTAATGCTGAAGCCTGGCATGTTGGTGCTGCCGTCAGAGGTGAAAGCCAGCCACATTGTGGCGGAGTTGGTGGTGAAGGACTCGTTGACAGGACCAGACAACTGGCCTACCCTGGTGGTGAGGTCGACAGCATTGTCCCCTGATCCCGGACCGAACTCCAAAGTATCATAGGGGCCCTCTGTAGAATTACATTACCGAAAACCAATGATGATAATGTATTGATAATTAGATCGAAGACGGTAATCAGTTACAAATCTACTAATGAAAATAATGATGGTAATAGTAATAGTAATGGCAAAAATGATAATGATTCAAGCACCACTTATTATCACTGCAATATCGATGTTATCGTGATGTCAATTGTAAAAGTAGTAACGACTGTGAAAACGAGTAAAAAAGTAGTCTACGAATCAGGCGTTCTTTTCCATTTTATCAACCATAGAATCGGGAATGTGATCAAAACCACATGGAGGTCTATTTTCAAGTTGTTTTTTTTTTCATTTGTGATTCTTTTGTAGGCAGAAATTATTTAGTTTAGTGCACACTCTCCTCCCCCCCCCCACACACACATTTTAACATAACAGTTATAAACACACCAACAAACTCTTACCTGTCATAAAATCGGTGACGACGGCTCTTATTGGTAACAATTGTTGGCAGAAAACGGTCCAAAGGCAGTACTCGTCGTTACCATAATTCTGCGGATAGTTAGGCGAGGAAATGGTCGCTGTTCCCTGGACGAGCCGAATCGTCTCCTCACAATCTGCACGAATCCCGAATAAATATGTTTTTTAAACGAAACTAAACACAGATATATATATATATATATATATATATATATATATATACATATATATATATATATATATAATTATTAGAAGAAAGAGTCTCAAGTACGCCATGGATCCAACGATTACAAAAAATACTTATTACAAAATTTTTCGGTCTGCCTCAGACCTTCGTCAGTGCAAAGACAATGAATCTATATCAATGAATATATATATATATATATATATATAATTTATCTGTTCATAACAGGTATACACACACACACACACACACACACATATATATAAATAATTATATATCCTTGAAATATATATATATATATATATATATATATATATATGATAACATGAGTATTACTATCCATAGATTTTTTTTTTTTTGCAATTTACTGCAATATTCCGTCTGAGGCAAAGACGTCGAAAAATAATCTATATTTCTGGTATTATTCGTTAATAAAAAGAGTTTACAGAAGGAAAGCATGAAAATGGAAAACACAAACCATGATCTTGCTCCGCAAAAATGGAAAATCCACTGGACGCATTGGCATAATCGGAGGTGAAATGGATCCACGCAGCAGAGTCCTTGATCATGAAAGACGCCGGTTGGACGGTGCCGGAGAATTCGGCGTACTTCGTGCTGCTGTCCGTAGGGTCATCTCCGTTGCCAATCTCTAGGACGTCATAACTGTGCGAATCAGGAGATAATGAATTAGAGGAGCCCTCTCCACCACCACCACCACCACAACAACAACAACAACAGTAACAACAACAACAGCAACAGCATCAACAACAATAACAACAAACAGAACCACAAAGGAAAACAGGTGAAAAAACAGACCATATCCAAATGCACGGTGACCTGTGTTTCTCGAGTTTAGACAAGTTGTTTTAACTGCATTGAAACTTGGAATTGACAATGATAATATCAACGATTATAAGGCTTTGGAAATCGCAACACCCGTATTGAATTGATGAAGTGTCTCTCAATGAATGGATTTACATGTAAAATTCCGCTTTAATAGAGCGTGAAAGTCTACTTTCGAATTCAAGTCGGGCGAGGGGAAAAATATTATGAGAGTGAATGTAATCTCAAGAGTTAGGATTTTTGCCATCGCCGTCACGATCAGCGTCCTCGTATCATTGTAATCATCATGGTTACAATCATTGTTATCAAAAAGATGATGTCTGATGATTGAAATAATTTTCATTGTATATTTTTCTTCTTCTTCAATATATTCTAATATCATCATCATCATCATCATCACCACCATCACTATCTTCCCCATCATCATCATCATCGTCAGCAGCAGCAGCAGCAGCAGCATCGCCGCTGTCAACATCCACAGAATCATATCATCATGATCGTCATCACCAACACCGGCAGCACCATGGTATCCTCATTATAATCCTCCTCCTACTCCTACTCCTCCTCCTCCTCCTCCTCCTCCTCATCATCATCATCATCATCACCACCACCACCACCATCATCATCATCATCATCACCATCATCGTATTCATTTCCGTCATCATCGTCATCATCCAAGATCAGGTCGTTGTCATGACAATCATCATCAACATCATCGTCTTCATCTTCGTCATCATTGCCATCATCCAAGATCAAGTCGTTGTCATGACAATCATCATCGATTTGCCAGGGCTTGGCAGCCACACTCACAAGTATTCCGTCATGAAATCTCTGATGGACAGCCTGATACGGGCCTGGTCAGTGGTGAGGTACCAAGTACAATCAAGCCTGTGCGGGTAGTCCTGGGGGAAGTTCGGGGACTCAATGACCTGGACCCCATCGACTGGGACGGCGACATTTCCCCCGCAAGTTATGTTCAAGGGCGAGTTGTTACCAGGTGCCTTATCAGCAGGAACGTCCTCTGGCATACACAAAGACAAACATATACTAGTAGTATTAATCCGCATGCTGCCCTTTGTGTGCGTATCATCTATGGTAAAATGAGGGATATAAAAGTGACACTCAAAGGCTGTCCTGTGCAAGGGAAGAGGCATTTCATGCCTTATGTGAACTGTTTCGATATTTTAGCATACAGCTGCAGAAAGACAGCAGTGGTGCCATGCATCACAAGCGGAATAGTTTACACACTCGACGTACATTCTAAAGAGGGCATGTTTTAAATCCAAGGACTAACATACCCAGGGCAATATGTGGAAACGTGAATGCCTCAACGTATCTTCCATCCTTGCATGGTAACGTAGGGGCAAGGTCAATGTACTTTTGATATACAATTACCGAAAGGAGCAAAAGGCTTCATACTAATGGCTTTCATATCAAGCATAAGATGTTATGTGAGATGGAAGTGCTAGACATTGCAGTGTAGTGGGCACTCGGCATATGGATATCTGATACAATACGATACCTGATATACATTGTAGCAAGCTCTTTTCTCTGATCAAAGATGACCTTTATTAATGTGTGCAAGTTTTGGCGACTGCTATAACGTTATACTTGCCATAAGGACGTTTTTTAGGGGGGGGGGAAGCATCACGCATCTCTTCATATTGAAATTCCACTGCACTGAAATTGGGTGGAGTGTCATTTCTGCAAAGACAGGTATTGTGTAACATGGGGAAACACGCGCCGTGCGTGAAAAGGCCTGGGGAGCGAAGTACTAACCACTGTTCCTCTCGCTTAGAGAGAGCGCGAAACCCTTCGCCGCGTTGTCGACAGTTGACGAGTCGGTCTCCAGCCGGAGCCAGACCGCCTCGTCGGTGATGGTGAGCAACTCCTGGGTGGATCCGGTGAAGCGGTAGACAACTGAGCTCGGGTCAGACGGGTCTGAGCCCTGGCCCACCACCAGGTAGTCGTAGCCGTTCTCGAGAGCGATGTCGCGGAAGTCCAGCTGGATGATGTCGTTGGCCGCTATGCCGACGTTGTTCGTCGACGGCGGGGTCGTGGAGGTGAAGACCCAGCTACAGTCCTGATAGTCGTCGTAGCCGCTTGGGTAGCCCGGGGACTCCAAGAGGAGAGGCAACCCGGATTTGAGGTCATAGAAACTCGTGCACATACGTTCCATAGGCGCCTCTGTGCAAAAAAACAAACAAATAAAGAGATCAACATGCGACCATCACCACTTTTGAAAAGGCGGAAAAATATTGAAAACATGACGAGGTTCGATGAATCTTACAGGATGTCACTCTCTCAAATAGCACGTATTGATGGTGTGGTCTCTCAAAAGAATTCTGCAAGCAATGAAGTGACGTCTAATACATACTTGTAATGCTTTACGGACTTACCAACGTCGTATTCACTGTAGGTCAGGAGGAAGCCCCGGCTCTCCCTACTCTGGTCCGTAACGAACTCCACTCTCACCGCGTTGGAGGTGCTGATGTAGTTCTTGGGCAGGGTGAGGCCGTTCAGCATCTGTTTAAAAAACGAGAACGACTTACTCCAAGACCGTCTGCAAATATTGGAAAGCTGTGATATAATTTTATATAACAGCTGCTAACTGCTGATCAACCGTGCTTTTTGCCAGCAGAATACATTGCTCGTGTGGCTATCCTTCAGAAACTTGTTGATACAAAGGTTGAGGCAGTAAAGGTCTTATCTACACAGTGTCAAGATCAAGAGAGTACGTGAATCACGATCAATGCTATGAACATACACCCTAGATGAAATTGAAGAGCATCAAAGGACGAAAACAACAGGTAGAATACCAGAGAATAATACTAATTTGAAATACAGCATGCATTTATCACACCTTTCACTAAAATGACCGGTTGCATCATTTGCCGATTAACGTAATGACATCCATCGTGTTAAACACCACGGAAACACATCATTTTAAAGAGGCAGTAGCGTGGGGAAATATGGGTGGTCCGATTGAAACGATATTCATTCGCTGCCCACCGGGGTTGCATTCGCTTAACTTTCAGTATGCTGATCGGTATGAGGCAAAAAGGTAGAAATGAAAAACGGGTCTAGGACAGTTACCCCTTGGACAATTTTCCCAGACCCTTCCCCTGACCCTAACCATAATCCTAAATCCTTAACCTAAACCTAACCCAAACTCTAACCCTAAACCTAATCTTTACTCTAACCTTATCACTGACCACTGTTTACACTGATTTAGCCGAGGTCGGGAGGGGGGGGGGGGGGGGGTAATTGCCCTGGGAGGGGTAATTGCCCTGATACGATGAAGAAACAAAGAAAAAAACAAACAAACAAACAAGCAAACAAAGAGGTTCACATACCAGCGTTTCTTCGTATTCTCCGCTCTCCCTCATCTCCGAGATTCGAAGGAAGTCGTTGGGGTCGGGGACGAAGAAGAGAAGCTGGAAAGTGAGCTCGACGCGAGTCTCCAACATGATGTCGTAGCGACACTGCAGGTTTGGAGGATAGTCAGCGGGGAAATATGGGGAGGAGATGTTGCCTGGTGCCGTTGTTATGACGACGGTCTCCTGGCATCCTGTTAGAGGACACAGAGATTATCCCAATGTTAATGTCGTGTGCACATGGCGTGTTTGATATTTCATTGTCTGTACTTGACATTTTAATCTAATGGAAACCGTTTGTTCTATTTCTTTTTTTTTTGGGGGGGGGGGAACGTAACTGGATCCAAGTATCCACGGAATATAACGTAATGTAGCAGCACAGTTTCTGAAATGGGTTTTCTCCCTGTCTGTTTATTAAGTAGTATTGTAGAAAGGAGCTAGAATCTCACGTAAATGGTGACAATAAGGATCTTGAGGTGTGAATTTCTTCAATCTGTCTCCCCTCACAAATGAAATGTGTGAAATCACAACTATTGATCCGCAATTTAATTATTGAGGGAGACAAATTGAAGAAATTCACACCTCAAGATTATTATTGTTCCCATTTACGTGAGATTCTAGCTCCATTTTACGATACTACTTAATAAACAGACAGGGAGAAAATTCACTTGCTTTCAATAAGGATATTATTAGAACGCAAAATGATATCCTAACGTCACCTGGGTATTCCAGTGTACTGGCATCGACGGGCGGCCCGTAGTCGTACTCCCTGTCGACGATCACGAGGGGACGGATCTCGAAACGGTATGGAGTGCTGGCGCGCAGTTTGTCGATGACGGTGGAGTCAGCGTTCCCGCCCGCGATGACTCGCTCCCCCTCGGAGTTGAGCTCGGCAAGGTCCGAGTAGCGGATCTGGTAGGCGTACACGTCACAGTTGAACTGTGACGGCGCCCAACTGAGGAGGATGCTGCTGTCGGAGACTGGCTCTGCGCTGAAATTGGCGGGAAACACTTCGATGGGGAAGAAGTCTGGAAATACAAAATAACAAACATTCACATCCACATTATCACACATTTACAAATTTAAAAAAATAACATTACGCACCTAAATTCTCGGCAAAAATTTGAAGGGTATCTGGAGTGTATCATTATATAATTGATTTACTTATACTTCTAATGCGTCTATATTAATTTGTAATCCGTTGAAGCGAAATGGATTATACTTTTACATCTTGCTTTCGAAAGGACATAAATGTACACCAGAAAAAAAAAAAGCCATTATTTTCATCATACGACACTATTTTGGACGTTGGCTTGTCGTATTATGTCCACAGCATTTATAGACTGCAACATAAAAAGAAAACAACAACACACAAACGGAATAATCAACCAGTGAAAATGATCTGATAGAAATGTTCAACATTCTAGAGACAAAATTTAACAAGAGACGTTAGCAAATTGGAAGGAAAGAATCACAAGACACAAGAGTGACAAATGATAAGAAATGAGGTAATCAGTAATAGGAAAAGAAGTATTAGTAAGATAAATGTTCTGTAGATCAGAATCACGACGCAATAAATACATATAAACGGGACTACGACCCCGAGGATGACAAGCAGTGCAATGAATGACATCCCCCAACAAAAAATGAAGCCGCTAGTTAAATCGTCAGGAGATATAGTCATATAGTACAGGGAGTAATCAACAGTAAATCAGATCATAACTTGCTAATCGGCGGCCGAAATTTCATAAAGAATATTTCCAATGCGTATTGATAGATGCTGAAAAGTGTTATATCAAAGCTTTTTTCCTCAACCCAGGAATACTCAAAATTAAAAAGTAAAAAAGGAGTAAGAGGCACATTTTGGAAGATAGCAAAGACTACGCGCTTACCCTTCGCGAAGATTTCGCAGATAAACTGGTTCGGGCGTGCACAGGGCCAATCCATCCACTGACCGCTGCTGATCATCTGCACGCAGTTCTGGTCAGTGGCCCCGACGTCCGGCTCGTCCGGTGCCCAGTTGGAGGTCTGCCATGGGGTCATCTGGCTGCAGTCGGTCCAGCGGAAGGTCCCCTCGGTGGACTGATCGTGGAGACCTATAGGTGGTCAAAAGCAACAGGTGATTAATCACTCGGATGTCAGATGCGAATTTGGTGTCGTACGGATTGAACGGCTGCGGGCAAAAGGCGAAGCTAAATCGCGACTGATTGCGTATCGGATTACAATAACTCTTCAGTTTTTCATGCCTTGCGTAGCACTAATTTTCTTCTTCGGAATACACGGTACGTTTTCGCTATGCGTATTTCTATTGTAAACATGATTTGCACCTATTTACGAAAAAGCAATTATAGCGTGTATATTGTTGAATGCAACATGCCAATTTATTATCATCACAAGGTTCCACAATTATGCTCTTTTCGTTTCACATAGTTTTACTGACCTTACTGATACAAGAGAAAATGATAAAAAAAGTGATGTGTAGAAGTAGTTTTTTTTGGCGAAAAATTGAATAGAAATCTGATTTGAAATTGAATTGAACCATCAGTCATTTCTTGGCTTGGCTACCCTCCTGTGGAATAGTGTATGATGGGAGTTACAATTTACTGCAGATTTATCATTAGTTGTAAAGTTATGCAACAGAGCCCTGGAGAGACATGGGGGAGTAAGGGGAATCCGCCAAGGGATTCGAACCTGCAAACTTCAGTTTGCTAGTCCCGTGCATCATCTCACTGTCTATAACGCATCTATGTACATACCAATCCACCAGTCGCCCTCCACAGTCCTGTTCTTGATGTAGTCCTGCTCGAGCTGGTTGTTGATGACCACCAGTTCTCCACCGGGATCCTTGCTGCACTCGAGTCGGGCCTGCTGCCATGTGAGCACGTCCTGAACGAAGCGATAGCAGCGGTTCAGGTAGCCCTTCTCGTAACCATCTGGGCAAATGTCTGTAATATAAAAAAGAAAAGAAAAAAAGATGAAACAGAAAGCAGGGCAGAATGTTAAAAGATGGGAACACGAAAAAGACATGAAATCGGAAATGCCCTCCCCTGCAAAGTTCTAATCGTATACTTCTTTCGTCTGAGGCATTAAACATTAGGATAGCACTCTTGTTACTTCAATATATGGGTGTATCTATTTCAATTTTGCAACATAACTTATCTCTCCTCAGTAGACGATTTTTTTTTTTTTTTAGCCCAACCTGTCAACTTCATTTTACTTTCATGGTTGTCGCTGATGAAGGAAAAAATAGCAATAGGATGTTTGTAAGTTTGTAACCACGTAGAAGCTGATTCTTATGCAAACAGTTGCTTGTCTTTTTCTTTTGTTTTCCCAGATAGAACTTGACCAATAACCCAATGTGGAAACTGTTGTATAACTTGTAGAAATTTTTGTGAATCTGTGCGTGTACCCGTCTCGTTGAATGTCCTGGCTGTGATGGTGTCACTGTAAGGCCCTAGTCCGAGATCGGTCACAATGGCGATTCGGAACCTGTACTCTGTATCGCGCATGAGATTGTTGAGCGTGTACGCGTTGGAGTCGCCTCCTTCCACGAGCGCAGTGATGGAGTCCAGTCCCTGCGTGATCCGGATGCTGTAGCCAATCACATCGCAGTTGTAGTCGGACGGCATCCACGTCAGTCGTATGCTGACAATGGATAGGGTCGTGGCTGTGAATTCGGTCGGGGTGGGGTCTCCAGGATTGGCTGTTATCAAGAGCAATTGATTTTGATAATGGGATAAGTGGTATTTACAATTAGCCTTCTGATCAACATTTTAGTCACGGCGAGGAAGTGACAATTTCATTTTTTTTTTTAATGTCAACAGATGTAATTGCACATCTGATTCAATTCCCTGCCAATTCACAAAATCACGATACTCTTCATCAATTTGATTTCATAAAAATGAACTTTAGCAAAAAATTACAAATCATCATGATCATGATCATCATCGTCATCAGCACCACCACCACCACCACTATTCTCCTCCTCCTCTTCATCATCATCATTATCTAAATAGTGTCATCACTGTACTTCTATTAAATCTCAAGCACAATGCTGTCAACGTATAACTACTCCATTTTCATATTATTGAGTTGCACTTTATCAGTCAATCATTTTTTAGTTTCTTATGATTTCTTCATTCACATTGACGTTGAATAACACATCAGAGGTGACACTTTTCTTGTTCATAGATGTACCCCATGTGTAGAAACTGAACTTAGGCTCTCTCGTCCTATAGTCATGAGCCCCAACCACTGGTCGAAAAATAACCCTTATACGTGGCGTTTAAATCCTCTGCCACACTAGATTAAATATTGAATATAATGCTTGGAGTAGGTAGGCTCTCTTGTTTTACCCAATGGGTCAAGCTCGCAGATGAACATATTTGGACGCTCGCAGGGCCAGTCCAGCCACTGTCCAGTGGACACCATCATTCCGCAGTCCTGGCTTCCGTCCTCGTCGTCCGGCTGTCCAGCGGCCCAGTTGGACGTCTGCCATATGTTCATGTCCGTGCAGTCCACCCAGCGGAACTCCCCTTCTTCAGACTTGTCGTACAGCCCTATTGGGAATAAGGAATGGCAGATCATGGGTTCGAATCCCGAATGGATATGGTTCCAAAATCCTCGTTTTGCAGAATGGTTTATGCAACGTATACACCTGCCATTATGCAGAGGTCTTGAAGGTTAAATGTTTTTTGATGTGTGAAGATCTTCAGGCAGTAGCCCACAGCACCCAGACTTTTGAAATCATTAGCAAATTGTTGATGTTGAGATACTTTTTTTTTTAAATTAAATGTTTTCATTTTCCTAATCACTTATTAGGACAGCCTCCGAGATAAAAAGTAGAAAATCTTCAACATCTGTCATGGCTGTAGTCAGATTTAAGCTGTTAAAGTTTGTTTACAAAGTACAAAAGAGATAGATAAAGAAAATATGGATAGATAAGAAATTTGGCAGGTGCGATTAAGTTCGGACAAGTTGGCTTGGACCTACAGAGAGAGATGGGCGCAAAAGACGGGGATGAAAGACATGCGTAATATAAAATATGGCACAGGAGCGCACTTTAAAGTAGGATACCATTCACAATTGTGAGAATGATAGTACGAAATATTAAATGAAAGAGTACAAATGTACTGCCTTGCGGAGTTTCTTTTTTGTTTCTTTTCCGTTGGATGGCGGAAATTGAATACTCACCGACCCACCAGTCTCCCGGGCCAGCGCGGCTGGTGATGAACTCGTGCTCCTCTGCAGTCTCGATGACGGCAAGATCTGCGCCGGGATTCCGTTGACAGATCTGGCGGGCGCCGTTGAAGTCCACGGTAAGGTCGTTGCGGAAGGAATAGCAGCGACTGTTGTTGCCGAGCTCGAAGCCGCCAGCGCAGGCTGCGGAGATTGAAGAAGAGGATGATGATCGATGATTAGCGGGGGGGGGGGGGGGGGATGAAAATTAAGAAGAAAAGAGACAGAAGAAAGACAGGTCGGGTCATACTTATGATACCATTCCGCAGAGACTCAACAGCTGCGGGCCCAACTGTAATCAGCGATGTTCGGGTAATCATGCAAAGTGTTAAATGGTTCAAACTTCGATGGCTGGAAAAAGACCTCAAAGAACTCAAACCCTATAATCTGCTTCCACAGACTCACTGTTGCTGTGGTCTCACTCTAGCATTAAAAGGATGATAAAGTTTTGGTAGAGCTGGGGCTTCAAATTTCCAACTTTTTTTCTTCTGAGATAATGAGAAACCTCTAATGAAAAATATCAAGACCATACAATTCGTGTATTTCATTTTGTTTTCATCTTGATATTTCACAAGTGGTTTCTAATAATCTCGAAAAAAAGTTAAAATCTGAGTCTCCCATCTCAACCAAAACTATACTATCCCTTTAATGATATTAATGATCGTTATTATGTTCTTTATCTGTTGGATTGACGACTGGATTGTCTTCTTACCTGCCACGGTTCTGACCTCTGATCCCGCCGAATTACCAAGACTGCCGAAGCTGAAGGTGATCGTGTCGATGAACACCGAGTAGAGAGTGTCGGGCATGAGATCGGTGATGAGGTAGATGTCGCTCTCGCCCCCGGGAACCGCCTGCACCCCGCGCACGCCGTCCTGGCCGAGCCAGGCCAAGGTGTAGGACAGAATGTCGCACTGTCGAGAGTTGGGCGTCCAGCTAACGGTGATCGAGGACGGCGACCGGGAGTCAGCGCTCACGCCGGAGGGTGAAACCGAGTTGGGCTGCTGATCTGCAGGCAGGTACGAAAAGAGAGGATTAACAATGAAGATTTAGCTAGGTAAACTGAGAAAAGAAAAATTGATAGATATGGAGATAGATAGATAGATAGATAGACAGATAGACAGACAGATAGACAGATAGACAGATAGATAGACAGATAGACAGATAGACAGATAGATAGATAGGGAAGTAAGGAGAGAGTGAGAAGTGAGAGAGAGAGGGAGAGAGAGAGAGAGAGAGAGAGAGAGTGAGGGGAAACAATTAAAACAAAACTAGAAAAGAAAACTGGAAGACAGTGCCGGGAAGAATAAATAGAAAATGTTACAGCCATGTGACTTAAGTTGCTTTTATTTCTTCCTCTCCCATATTCCTCTTTTTTTTTCCTTCCTTCCTTTTAACCTTTTCTTATGCTCTCTGTTCATTTCGCATTCGAAGTCAATTTCATGCCGTTTATATCATATTTCAGTGGCGTGATTATGAAGCATTGCGTGCGTATTATATTTTATATTAGTTTTTAAATAATCGTACTTTTTTATTTCAATAGAATGAATGATATGAAACGAAACGATCGATGCATTCAGATCAATGCCGAAATACCTCTTGGCCTGATTTCGCAGACGTAGCTGAGAACCATGTCGCAGCTGAGGTCGGACCACTCGCCCGAGATACCGTTGATGGCGGCGCAGTCCTCCTGCGGGATTAGACCATTCCCCGGCTCTCCGGAGGCCCAGGACACGAAGGTAGGCGTCATGCAGTCTGAGCCCCATCGCCAGTCACCCTCATTGGCGACATCGTACAGTCCTGGTCCATACACACAAATAGCACATTATACGTCATGTACGTGTCGTATTATCATAAACTTTCCCGTTTCCCGTTGACTGTAGACAACATAATACGTCTACAGCATTTATTTGATTTGATTTGATTTCATTAATTTCCATAACTGAATTACATTTTTTTCTTTTTTGTCCTGTCTGTCTTTTTATGGCTGTCTTCTTCAGAATGACTTTATGTTTTTTTTTCTTTTGCAAGTTTTTGAGCTGATTGTATGAGTTGTACATGTACAAGCTCTGCTTTGAGTGGACTCCTCATTTTTTTTTTTTCATTCCTCAGAGCTTAGATAATGTAAAATGTGAGAAGGTTCGATTGAAAATTGTTAATATGAAAAGTAGATGGAAGGAGGTTCATACAAATTTGGTCCTTTTTGGCTTGTTTTTAATTTACTTCCATTTCAATTTGTTTTTCGTTCACGTAGCAAAGATCAAATATAGGCACCTTTATAGGGTAACATATTTCAAGACAGTGCAGCATTTTTGTTTTGTCAAGAGTCCAACGTACCGATCCAATGAGGCGCAGACGCCGTCATGTTTGTGATGTACTCATTCTTCTCGGCACTCTGGATCTCGACCAGGTCTGAGTTCGTTTCCGCGCGGCAGTCGGCGCGCGCGTCGGTCCAGCTCTTTATTTCGGTGGCAAATTTGTAGCAGAAGCCTTCAAAGCCCTGTACGTAGCCGGTTGGACAGGCTGTTTCAGGGAGAAATGTGAGCATAGTCTAAGTTCTCATATTCAGTGATATATGAGCTCATCATATGAGATATATAAATTGAATATTAGTTTGTTTATTTCAAACTCATTTAAGTGATACTGTTGATAAGATATAAATTCACCATAAAATAAATGCCTCTACATTGTATCTATGAATTATATTGCATCGTACCGTAAGTTCAGATCTCTGCTACAGCGACTTTATTTGGCACTAAGGCGTTAAACTGATTATTCTAAACCAATGTCAACGTTGTCATCACCAAAGCATAATGCACTGACATTTATTAAAGCGTTGCACAGACTAATCAAGCGGCAATTCAGTTTTCACGTTGCGCTACGCAATGTGATCGAGGAAAGATTGTATTTGCGTAGAGTTGCATTTGTAAAAAAAAAACAAACAAAAAAACAAGAACAGAAACTAAAGTGTTCACAGACAAGCATGTAAAAGAGTCCAGTTACCTAAATTCATGCTTTGAGCTCCCATAGATTGATAAGGCTAAACAAAAGAGTTGAAGGATGCACTTTTGCCCAGATAATTGTAGTATCATCTTGACAAAATTATAGGAGAAAATATCAAATTCATGACGTTCTTCCGTCGAGATGTTTTCATTGCAACTGATTGACAATTGTCAATCAGTTGCAGAGTTTGGTGTTATGACATTGATAGAACGTAATCCACTATTCATCGGCACCATGTATCTTGATAGAGAAACAGCCAAGCAAACACAATTAGAAAGACTCTATCAAAAAAAGTATCGAAACATACGAAGGACTGGTTACCAATGGCTGGGTTAAGACAAACGTGGGATGACACAATCAAGTGAGGATGGTGGAAACACTCAAGAGTTTAACCTACGTGGTCCCTCCAGTGTGGTTACGCTGATTGGAAATGATTGCGGGTAGTCCTGGTACGGGACTACGGGAGCGATAGTGAAGAAGTACTGCGTGGAGGGTTCCAGGTTCATAACGCGCACGGAAGTTTCTTCTCCCCCTTCCACCTGTAAGGAGAAGAGGAAGGAATGAATAAAATACAGGTGCAAAAGAAAAGAAAAGAAAAGTAGAAAAGTGAACGAAGAGGAGCAGAAGGAAATTGAATAGAAGAATCAAACAAGAAACAGTAGAATGATGAAAAACGAGGATGAAAAAAGGAGCAGAAGAAGAAAACGGAAAAAGATGATAATTGTTATTGAACAAGATACGAATGAGTTAAATTTTCGAAATCCATTTAAAATACTTTGATGCTGTCATGAATTCATTAAAAAGAAAACACACGCGTCGAATACACCGGAAAAATAATAAGGATAAGCAAAACCACGTGTGCGTGCAGGTATGAATGCAGATATGAATAAAGCAGACAAATAATTTTAATGCTTCTTAAGTCGCGTTCAGAAAAAATGGCCACTTCGTCGACGAAATGACTGGTTTCGTAACACTTGGCTTCCCATAGAGCTTATCCTCGATTTTTGATAGCTTATCCCCGAAGATAAGGACAACCGTCTGAACGTAACTACAATTGTATTGTATTTCAAAATGTGGTCGCGTTTCATCAGAATACCTCATTAAATTCACATGGTAACTTCTTCTTTTTTTATCAATAATGATAATAAAATTACTACTACTACTACTACTACTACTACTACTACTACTAATGTCTCATTTATCCAGGATATCCTCTTTAGTGTTGCAACTGCTCTACCAGAGTGCAGTGGCGTATCTAGGGAAAACGGCCCCCGGGGCAAGCGCGAAAATTGCGCCCCTAATTTCTGAAAAAGTGTTCAACCCCAACCCCATCCCGGAAGGGACTTTAAAAAAAAGTCAGCATGATATGCTTTTTCAAGCACTTAAAAGGGGTCTCTTGAGGGTGATTTAAATGTAATTATAGATTTAGATAAATTTTGGCGAGCGAGCCGAAAATTTTTGTATTTCAGCTTACAAAACATGGAATTCTTGTCATTTTTTGCTTATTAAATCTTACAATTCTAATTAAGAAAATTAATGGTGACGGCCTTATAGATAACGATCTATACCAACAAACTGAGGACTTGAAAAAATACTCCAAATTAGTGCGCACGAGTGAGCCGAAATTTGTATATTTCCGCGCCATCATCACGTTTTGTTCTTATGTTCTTCTTTTTTTTTATAAATTTTAGCGAGCGAGCGCAGCGAGCGAGCCGAAAATTTCTGTATTTCAGCTTACAAAACATGGAATTCTTGTCATTTTTTGTTTATTAAATCTTACAATTCTAATCAAGATATAGTGACGGCCTTATAGATAACGATTTATACGAACAAAATGAGGATTTGAAAAATACTCCAAATTAGTACGCACGAGTGAGGCGAAATTTGTATAGTTCCGCACCATCATCACGTTTTATTCTTATCTTCTTCTTCTTTTTTAAATTTGAGCGAGCGAGCCGAAAATTTCTGTATTTCAGCTTACAAAACATGGAATTGGTGTCATTTTTGCTCATCAAATCTTACAATTCTAATAAAGATATAGACGGCCTTATAGATGAGGGTGATTTAAATGTAATACATTTAGATAACTTTTGGCGAGCGAGCGTAGCGAGTGAGCCGAAAATTTTTGTATTTCAGCTTACAAAACATGGCATTCTTGTCATTTTTTGCTTATTAAATCTTACAATTCTAATCAAGAAAATTAATGGTGATGGCCTTATAGCTAACGATTTATTGAGTACCAGCAAACTGAGGACTTGAAAAAAAAAAAAAATACACTAAATTAGTACGCGCGAGTGAGCCGAAATTTGTATATTTCCGCGTCATCATTATACGTTTTGTTCTTATCTTGTTTGATTTGGTTTTTTGCGCCCCCCCGTATGTTCGACACCTTTGGCGCCATCGTTTGATCCAATGGGCGATCGCTTCAGAACGAAAGAAATAAAATTGCAGCCGCTGCTCCGTGTAACATTTTGCCTTCTGACGATGGCATGTGTGAACACAATATACATTGTCATTTTGTCCGCGTCATCGTCACGTTTTGTTCTAATCTTCTGTTTTATATATATGAATTTTGGATCGCGAGTGCAACGAGCGAGCCGAAATTTCAGCTTACAAAACATGGAATTCCTGTGTGAACACAATAAACATTGTCATTTTTTGTTTTTATCTTGTTTGATTTGGTTTTCTCCCCCCCCCCAAGTTTTTTTTTTTCTTCTTCTTTTCTTCCCTTCTTTTTTTCTTTTTCTTCTTCGTTTTTTTTTTTTTTTCGTTTTCGGCGCCCCCAAAGAGTGGTGCCCGGGGCACGTGCCCCTCTTGCCCCCCCCCCCCCCCCTAGATACGCCACTGCCAGAGTGCTCTTCCATTATCATTACCCTAGAATTGCCAGGTATCCATTTATACACCTGCGTCGAGAGGGACATGGTCACTTGATGGTGGGTAAAACATCTTGTCCCAGGACGTAAGCACTGGGCGGGAATCGAACTCGGGTCCTCCGATTAGGAGTCGTAACCACTATGCTACATTCAATTCAATTCAATTCAAAATGATATCATTTCCATATAAAGTAATACAAAGTAATATACATAACGCTAATATACATAACACATTACGACAACCGTCATGATGACGCCATGTCGAATATGAATCCTTACAACAAACAAATAAACAAATAACGAACAAACAAACAAACAAGCAAGCAAACAAACAAACACTCGCCTGGACTTCTGAGCGTGTACCGTCATCGTTGTAACGGATGATGTAACCCGTCACCCAGCAAACGTCCGCGGGGGCATTCCACGACAGAAGAACCTCTTCGGAGCTGATGGGCGTGGCGGTGAAATTGGTAGGGATGGGGTCAAATTCTGGAAATGGTACAGAAGAAAGTAGAAAAGAAAAACACTTTTTTTAACAATTAGATACATTGGGATAAGAAACGCTACTTCTAACAATCACAGAACTCACTCAAGTTTATGTTAGCTCTAGTGCTGCCTGTACTTGCGCCAGGTACATGACCCTGTTACTACAAAACGTGCGACCAAGTCGAAAAATAGCTCATGAGATACCAGAACCATGGTAGAATGCTCTCAATCTGGCATGGTGTGGTTAGGGACGGTTTGGGTCTGGTTTGGGTTGGCTTCGCTTTTGAGCACTCGAACACAGGTGCGTTCTTGAGCCTTTAGGCAGACTGTTCCCATCCCACAATCACGGCAAAATTAATTACACATACACACTTCATGAGAATCATTACCTTCTACGGCTTCGCAGATGAAAAGATGTTCTTCTGAGCAATCTTTGGCCACAGTGTCGCTTCCATCGATGACAACACAGTCATTGCTGTCGCTGTTACCTTGAGGGGTATTCCACGAGTTGCCCGATGATGGCGAACAATCGGCCCACACGAAAGTTCCTTCCTCTTCAATATCCGAGTATCCTGCAAATGGACGCGTTCACACGTGTGCATTTGAAACGATGCTTCCACCAAAGTGTAACTATGGATAATGGAGCTATTATTTTTTGTAGCTCCATGGTTAGCACTTTATTGTTGACTTCCTCGAAAAATGTCACATTACATAGTGGAAAGAATAAAAGTTGTGGAATAAGCAAAGGTATTACATCCTGTACATTTTGTCCTTTCCAATGTTCTGGCGTAAACAAAGCAAATAAATTTGTGCCAAATGGTATTTTTCTCTGAATGTTCACTTTAAGGGAGAATTGTCGGATGTTGGAGGAAAAAAAAATCATAAATAATGTGCGTGAGGAATAAAATGAGGGACACAAAATAGATTGAGGGACACAACATCATAGAAGGAGGATGGGAAAACAAGGACATCTACTCATTTTGAAAAAAAAGGGGGAAAGGAACACCAGCACAGTACCAGTCTCTTTTGGATATAATCATAGTACTAACAGCAGGAATGACGATTGAGTCTGCATCATGTAACAAAACAGACAAATTAAAAAAATTATGAAGACAAAAAAAAAAAACCTGTGTGGATTGACGTAAACAGACTCGTAATAATGTAGTTACAGTTGATGTGCGTGTTACACGCTAACGCATGTCACAAACACAAACCTTTTTACACTTGCGCGAACACACACACAAACACACACACTCACACACACACATACACACACACACACACACACACACACAAACGTTGGTCATTGTACAGGTCTCCAAGGATAGACAATAGATTTCAACGTTCAAGGTTCAAGCTGGTTCATTCACCTATCCACGCGGGCTCAGTCATCCTTTGCTGGAAGTAATCGAACTCTCCTTGAGTGTTGATAGCCGCCAGGTGGGAGCCAGGATTCTCTGCACAGGCTTGCGCGGCTTCTTCCTGAGTGACGGGAACAGCACCCATCCTGTAGCAGACTCCGTTGGGCCCACCCTCGTACAAGTCAGGGCAACCTGAAGATAGTTTTAAATATGTGATTATTCGCAGGAGCAGATTTAGACCCCCTGCCAGACGCTAACTAGGCGTAACCCACGTGGATAATTGCTTAGGACAGCATATATCATAATCATGATTTGAGGATATAAAAGCGGAGACATTAGGCCTACTCTATCTCAGCTCAATTAAGTTCAATTCATTTACATATTTCTCAAAGGAATAACAAATCTATGTCAATGGTACGACAACAGCAATACTAAATATACATTCATATTACTGTTAAAGGTCGTATCAAACGCAAATGCCAATGATCATCTCATGGTCTAAAGGTGTCGGAAAAAAGTAAAAAAAAAAATTCTATAATCATTTTCGGATTTATAAGATTCTAATTACACACACACTACTGCTTATGGTGCTGCAAGGTGACACATGCACGCACAAACACACACGCTTACAAATCCCTTTTGGACTCTGCATCTTACATAAATCAATAGTCCAATAACAAAGTTATGAGATACTGATATCGAACTTCATCATTATTGTTGGTTAGACCACGCCATGATATCATGTTCAGGCCTTAAAACCTTGGTACACACACATAATCGTATCCAGGATCTTATCTTGTGCACGCGTGATCAGCAGAGTAGCAAGCCGAGCTACAGTAGTTTACATACCTGTAGTCTTGGCCGAGGTCAGCACGACTCCCAAGGTGGTGCCAAAGGTAAAAGTCACGGGTTCGAGGCTGAAAACGTAAGTGGTTCCGGGGATGAGACCAGTGATCAACTGCTCGGACGACGCACCCCCTAGAACGGTCACTTCTTTTACTAGTCCGCTCCAATCAGACACGTTGATATGATATTCCAGAATATCGCAGGAAGCGTCGACTGGTACCCAGGTCAGAAGTACGGTTGAATTGGTGGGGGAGCCGCTGAAGGAACCCGGTAGCAGGTCGGTCGGTGCAGGAACCAGTGGGTCTAATTTCAAAGTTTGTAAAGTAGGAAATAAGTCTCTTCGGGTTTCAGGTTCTATGGGTTCATTTTATTTTACAAAACATTCTACAAAACTGTTCTGTAAAGGCTTCTCCTTTGATTCCAGATCATCCGTTTTCTTTTTTAATACATAAACGATTGAATGGAAACACTGCTTAATCATCGTGATCATACGATAAAGTTTGTCAAATTGTGTCCCGTGTTGCTATGATAAATCAAATAGAGATTAAATTGCCGTATATTATCAAATCACTCACATGATCTACTAGTTGATGGGTATCACACGTACCTCACAGGATAAGACTTGTGTCACACGTACAGAGAAAATGCATAATAGTCTCCACTTTTCATTGCCAGTGTGTTTGAAACAACAACAACAACAACAACAACCAATTATTGTCAATGCAATGCAACGATGTTTGTCCTACAAGGAAAATTAAATAAGAGATTCCTTTAATTGTGCAGGTCCCACAAAGCTCTGCAAAAAAAAAAAAAAAAAAAAAAAAATCCAGCACACCAAAATTAATATTATTTCGAATTTCTTTAAAACATCACTCTATACAGCATCCTTGAAATTGTAAGCAAAACATGAGTGGAAAGTCACGACAAGGCTACCGATACTGGCGGCCATGTTTGACAGAGAGGCTCACGAACCTCTATCCCTTTGTTCGCAGATATACCCCGACACCGGCATTGAGCAGTCGGCATCAGACCAGGACCCAGTGGGATCCATGGTAACACAGTCTAGATCGTCGTTCTTGGGGTGGTTGGTCTCGTTCCAGTTCCTGAACGGCGGCAGGACGCACTGACCGGTCCACCGGAACTCGCCCTCCTCCTCGACATCGTACATCCCTGTGATAAGAATAAATTTGAACTTTGAACTTTGAAGTTGAGGTTGGAGGAACTTCGCAGTGGGTGTTGAGAAGGCAATAAGAATTTAGAAAAAAAAAGAACGAAAGAAAGAAAGAAAGAAAGAAAAAAAAAACAACAACAAAGAAACAAAGAAAGAATGAGAGGAAGGTAGAGAAAAGAAAAGAAAGACAAAGACTGAATAACAGACACACTTGATATGACAATATCATAATGTATTATACTTATTCAGAAATATAAAAAAAAAAACCAGCATAATAACTCTTTACTTTGCATTGCGTCAACCATTAATAAAAAAAAAAAATCATTGTGTCAAGGTAAGTGTGATAAGCCTATAACAAACATTAGCTATACCTCGGTACACCAGTGCATTTTGTCGCATTTCAGATGCGAAATTACAGTGCAGTCACTTTTCATTTTATAAGGTAATCCTACGCTTACCTCTCTTTTATTTTTATTTTTTTACAGAATTTTGTTATCTCTCTATGGCATTATAATCATCAACAGGTAACATCCTGACTGTAATCATGCAGAAATACAATTATTTAGGATTGGCTATTTACAACCAGATAAAACGATCATCTGCTACAATTTTGCTCTCTCGATGGCAAGCAAATTGCTCTCTTGCCATTCTGCACTTATGGTTTAATGATTATGACATCTCACTCTTGATAGATATGCAATTATTTAAATCGCGTCCAAAAAATCGCTGACATGCAACCTTCAATTGTTAATTTCAATTTCAAATACTTCTGCATTTTTTCTTCAAGTATATAGTGTACAAACGAAAATACAATTACATAGAAATTATGGTGCAACAGCACTTTCTAAGGAAAGCCGAAACAGTTACAAAAAAAAAAATCAATAAATAATTTAACAAAACACAGAATATTGTTGCCTTTTCTCTTGCATGATATGTCCCTGCTGCAGGGATATGCATTATAAAACATACACTGTCATCTTTGATGAGATGGCAGCCCTTTCATTCGTGACGAAACGATTAAGAAACTATTCTCAAGGGAGGAAAAGAAGATGAGTAAACAGGTACAAGTGCATGAGGGGAGAGGAAAACCATAATTACTGATGGCCAGGTTTGATTTTACTTAAAAAAAAACAACAACAACAGAATTTTGCTCCGTGACAATGAATTAACTTTTACAGTCTGCTTTTTTCATTTAGTTACAAATGCTACACTGCATTTCAACACATTTGATGAATATAACAATCTATTTATTATTTATCATTTATTATATTTTATTTGATTATCAATGTACTAAATGAACATAATTATTCATCGACTTATCATTGGTATATTGAGGCTTAGGTCCAAGTTACGTTTGGGAGCAGTGATTTTAAAAAGTTCAAGATCACATTTGATGCGCATGTGTAGGTGTGTTGCATCACAAAACATCCTACCACATAAAATGTTTGCAATAAAGCCAGAGATATCAATATATTTCTCAATAAACCATAACTGTAGATGGTTTAGTCTGGAAGCATTCTTATTATAATTATTGTTGACATTTTGTGTATTTAACAATACTTAACATCACTTATACGGATTCAAATTTTTACAGTGGTTGTTTCTGTCCCTAACTCACATTTTAGAATTATTTTAAAGCACTAATGCTGTTTTTTTGTTTCATCTGCAAATGATAAATTATGCCTTTAATTTGTAGAGTAACGCTCAAGATAAAGGTTCAAATGATGTGAACTTCACTCACCAACCCAGTACGCTCCACTGTTGAGCAGCGGCTGCAAAAAGTTATTTTCCGCCATGGTCTCGATGTTCACGAGGTCAGCATTTTCGTCTTCGCCACCGTCGCCGACGCACTCCCGTCTCGCCTCACTCCACGTGAGGGCTTCGTCAAAGACCCCGTAGCAACTGCCGTCGTAGGCGTACGTGTAGCCCGGCTGGCATGCTGGGTGAGGGTGGGGGGAGGGGTGGGGTCAAAGGATAAAGGGTTGAGTGAATTTATTTACAAATCATGTGGAACGATAAAAAAAAAAACACAGTCTTACCCTGGCATTGAGAACAGTTTTGCGAGATGTGCTATGTGCGTACGTGTATGTGCTTACATCTTGTATGTGCTTACATGTTGTTCCATGTTAGTGTGTTTGACATTGGACGTGAAATCTCTTTATTGTACTAAAGCATATTTCAACGAATAGTTAAGTCGCTTTTATGTCAAACTCAGATCAAATTGCCATTCCATAATTCGTACAAATAGATGACAAATACCAATGTTCAGGACTTTCTATTGACAGATGTAATGATTGCAAACAATCAATACGTGATTACAATAATTTCCACGCCAATCAGTCTATGACAACACGTGTTTTTCCTTCCCCACTTTAAAGCGTGTTTTTCCGTTTGTATGATGTTGATTCTTATCGACACACATTCCCCACCAAACAACTGCAGCCTTTACCGGTAGTGCTTGCCAGAACGGAAAGTGCAGTGCGGTAGGAGTAGCAGCCGTAGGTGACAGTGCAGGTCGTGAGCTCGAAGTGGTACGTGGTGCCAGGCTGGAGCCCCATCACTGTGGTCGTATCCGTCTCCGCACCGACCAGATCGATGTACGTATAGTCTGCGTCTGTATCATTGTATCGGATCTGAGCAGAGAGATAGATAGATAGATAGAAATGCATAGATAGTTAGTTAGTTAGTTAGATAGATAGATAGATAGATAGATAGATAGATAGATAGATAGATAAAGAGAGATAGACATACAGATAAATAGATAGATAGATAAAGATAGATAGATAATTGGATAGATCGACAGATAAATAAGATAGACAGATAGATAGATAGATTGAGATACATAGAAAGGTAGGTAGGTAGGTAGATAGATAGATAGACAAATAGATGAATAAATAGATACAAAGAAAGGAAGAGAGATAGAAAGAGAGAAAGAAGCAAACAAGATAAAACAAGCGTAAGAGATAGGTTAGTGATATTCTAGTTGATGTTTGGGCGTTTTACTGTTAATGATGATACCAACTGAGCATATAAGACATTATAGCCAATGTGAAATGGTGTTGAATGCTATGTGATTTGAGAAATTAGATGTTCTCCTATATAGGTGCACCGTGTAATTTGATGATACAGTGAAGAAACTTTTATGACAGTTGGGGCAATTATTTAACATTTCAAGCAAATTAGTTTAACTTTATTCAAGAAAAGTTATTACTAGTAAGCAAAAAGAACGCATTGTGACAATGGGGGTAGACGTGACACGGCATCTCAACCGTTTTTGTTGGTTGATTATACGTTACAAGCTGCGTGACAGTTGTATACTATTTGACTGCATGGATTTTCGCCGCAATAAAAGAGGCTCTTCATGTACCACATGACAAAACTACAACTAATGACATAACATGTAGCTGTTGCTGCAAAGAATTCAACTAAACAATTTCACTAATCTTACCTGTCTTCAAAATAATATGCGTTTACACACATTATAATACATAATCATAGAAATCAGACTTTGAAAAATTATACCCACATAAATTATGTAAACCTACATTCACTTGAGGCAATTGGATATACGTATATAACTATCTTTAATCTTGGCTTTAGAATGGATAACAATAAAACCCACCTGATAGCCAGCAACATCACACAGATATTGTGAGGTGGTAAAAGCCAGGCTGACCTCACCGAACCCAATGGACTCAACCCGGAAGGAGCTTGGGTAACAGTCGGAGTCGACGTAAGCTGATGACAGAGAAGAGAACACCCATAATCTTTGTACCTTAGTTTTAAATTTCCATACCAACTCTGCACGGAATTTGACGACTCTATACTAAACATGTGGAACCGTATAGGCTCATAATTTCAAAGCTCGATTCTACAAAGCATCAAAATCATTTGCAAATGATAGTCCCGTATAACGGCAGCGTATGAAAATAGTTTGGGTCAGCTGTGAATAATGGTCAACTTTCCACAAGCACATTGTTCAACTCTCAGGACAAGCTACTGCTCTGCTTCACTTTCGTCCGCTGGAGTGGAAGCATTTTTAAAATCATGCTCTTCAGAGAACATCCAGATGTCATTAGAAACAATATAAAAGAAATTACGTTGATCAGCAGTCAAAACAACAAAAGTCAGCAAGAAATATTTCTGACCAAATTCTACCCAACCCTCCGATTTGGGGGAGTATAACGGGCTATTTTTCAGAAAACGGCAGGCATTCATTGTGCATATATAACCTCTTTATGTACAATGTGCGCAATTTGCTTTTCATACCACAAGGCTCAAATAGGCCGGAATAATGTGACTGTCACCGGCATAATTTCTAACACACATTAGAACTCATATTACATGTACACAAACAACAAGGAGTAACCATAGAAGTAGAACAAACCAGAATACGGAAGGCGTGATTCTATTCGCCAATAGAAACCTTGTATTCAGTGCGCGTGTACAATCCGCTATGTATTTAGTTCTCTGGTTACCAAATGATTATACAACGCATGCAATAACTGTCCGTTAATATTGTGTATGTTTCAAATGACCTGAGGGGACTAGAGCAAAGTGGCGCTGAATGGTGCATTAATGTTCGTGCATGTGTTTCCCTTTGATTGAGACAAACCTACTCACTTTTGCGGGTGATCTCGCATATGTAGCTCATGTTCCTTGAGCACAAGGAGTCGTCATAGCGACCATTGTCGGAGGAGGTGTAAGCGCAGTGCTCTAAGCCGCCATCGGGCGCCCCGATTTTCCAGTTGAACCTGCCGAACAGCGTGCTCTCGGCGCAGTCCACCCAGACCCACGACCCGGGGATCGCCTCGTCGTAAAATCCTGAAAGCAAATTGGCATCACTCAGTGCTGAATGAACAAAATACTACATGCTTACCATGAACTAGCACTCTATACAACTGAGACATGAAATCTTTATACGTTTTGTTTTCTAAAAGGTCCCTCCATTTGTTTTTCTTAGCCCAGAGCTTTGGAAGCAGGCTTTCCCGGATTGTAAAGGCAAAAGATTACCTGTAAATGACATACTGTATCTGATTTTCTTTTTGTCATATTCTGGTTTTCTCTTTGTTCTTTCTTGGTTGAAACATGAAATGCATCCCTTGTATTTTACTCTGTTAGAATCAATTAGTGCATGAGCAATAACGATTTTGATAATCATACGCCTTTAAAACAACAACAACCACAAGAATCTTTAGTCACGTAATCACGATTGATATCTCACCAATCCACCACGTTTCTGTTTCGTCGCCCTCCTGCAGTTCTTTAATCCTATCCAAGATGTAGGAATTCTCTTCGTCGTCACCGATCACGACAAGGTCACCGTCCTCCACGTCGTCGCAATCGTAGCGAGCCTCGTACCAGGTTTTTGGTGTCTTGGAGAACTTGTAGCAAGTTGTGTTGGTGCTGTCGTATTCGTAGCCTTCAGGGCAATCAACTAATGATTGGAATGACGAACAAAGCAAATTTGTTATATGAAAGAGAATGACACTCATAGATAGAAAGATGATAGATAGATGATAGATAGAAAGATAGAAGGATGATAGATCAATAGCTAGCAAGACAGATAGATAGATGAATTAATAGATAAATGTACAGATAGATGATGGATAGATAGATGATATAGATAAATAGATAGATAGATAGATGTTATGATTCCATTTCCACCAAGTTCTTTATGAAACAAGATGTATCATAATTATGTTACAAGATATGTTATCATTTGACGTTTGTATTACCTATGTATATTGATTGGAAATGACAATAAAAACATTAATGAATGAATGATAGATAGATAGATAGATAGATAGATAGATATATAGTCCATCTTCTGTCTTGCCTTCATCCTGAGGCTTTGTACTACGCAATCCGTGGAACATTCAATTAACCCGCTAAGTGCCACATCAAATTTCTGTACATAAATTCGTGTATAACATTTGTGTCTATTTGACTTGCTGGCTCAGGAAAGGTTAAAGCTGATGTTGTGGCACGAAGTACTTACAGAATTCCTGGAAGGTCATCTTAAAGCCCCTTCTGGCCACAGAACTGTCCGTCTTGAAGCGGATATTCAGGCCGTTGTATCGGCTCACCACGTCTTCTGGCATTCCGGATCCTGTTAGCACCTATTTCAAAAAAAAAAAAAAAAAACCCAGCAACAACAAGCCATCAATCAAGCAAACTGATAAATAGAAACGAAAGAAGAGTCGCCTGAGTATAATATGCAAATTCAGTGTCACTTTAATCGGGCAACGGACAGTCGCAATTCAATAGCGTGACATAAGAGATGAACGCGTAGTATCTAATATGACAGAATTTCCTATGCAGGTAGGCAAGGACGAGTAGACACACAATTCCGAAGGAGATGCACTTACGAGATACGGAGAGTACACATCGTCATCGTTTGGCTGCGTGCCTCCTATGATCAGCTGGTCGTGACCGTTCTCGAGGTCGAACTCCAGGAAATGGAGACGGACTTGGAACCCGCCTCGCACCTGGATGATCCACTGACAGTCGGCATCGTGCGGGTACAGGCCGTTCGGCAGCATCGGGGAGTCGATCTCGCCGGACTGGTCCAAGATCGTCTTAATCTGGCAGGCATCTACCCGGGCACAAATAACAAAACAGGCCGAAGGGGTAAGAGGTTGATTGGGGAAAATTTTCAAACGTTGTTATTCTGTCAGAAAGTGTCCCTGCTACATCACCATGTACATAATTATTGTAAGGCCATGTTAGAATGATCAAGGAGGTTCAAGAGAATGGAAACACAACCGGCTTATTTCCTTTGCTAGATGTTCGATGCCGCCGCTCAAAAATATTTGAAGCATGTGCCAAATAGGATCTGCCACGCAAATAGGAAGACAATTGACTTGTGTCTCATTGCATAATCACCAGCCACTTCCTAAGGAAGATATGTCTTTGTGATGGTAATTACTTTTCGCTATCCCTTCTTGTAAAAGGTAGGCTGTACACATGAGGATGCTCGAATAGAAATTGAGCAAAAAATGCAGAAATGAAGATGAAAATTACTCGACTGTGCATACCTGGGCACTAATCTGATATATCTATCAATAAAGAATTATACTTGGAGATTATGGCATATTAATTCTATTTGTGAAAATTAAGTGGAAGAGAGATAAAATCGGCTTTCCGGGATGATACAGTTTTAAACATTTTCACATGATGCAGCTCTGATTTACACTTTTGTACAATTCCTGGACGGGATTGACTTTTCTTTTACATGCTTTATCATTCTGGAATTTCATTTCATTTAATAAATGAATAAGCAAAATATGACCAACATTATGTTAACGTTCAAAATGAATCTTCAGATTGCTCAGCAAGACGGCGACTTCGAGCATCGATCATCAAAAGCACAAATGCACCTGTGAAATTCTTTTGTACATCAATAGTAAACTGACAACTGTTTGAATAATTACAACCAGATGGAACTCCAACTCTTAAACCTCCTTGGAATGATCAACGTCAGAATTTGCACATTTTTTTTTCTAAGTGTTCATATGGACGCTGTAGATGAAATAAGAAGACCAGATACTCTTTTGAGGATCGCGATATTAAAGATAGTAAAAGGTACTCCAACAAAGTGACTGATGGGACTTTAAAAGCTGCTTTGCTAAAGAACTGTAGAACAGGCGACGAAACTACCATGTGATTTTCTATCGTTTACGGATTATACCTGGATATATATTTTTTCTATGTTTAAGACACATCCTGAAGTGTTTGATTTTATACATAAATTTCATCCGAGATTGTTTCGCTTTAATGAAAAAAAAAGTATTTGAATTATATGACTTTACTTTCTTTATTCCAGCAGCGGCAAGCTTTAGCCATGTACTTGTACATTTGTTTACTTGTATTTACGTAAATATCGTATGTATATCTTTGATTGATACACATAATAGAATAGTTTTGCTCACTATCGTCGAAGGTTAAATGGACATTGATGTCGTCGCTGTCCTGCAGATCCTCTGCCGAGAAGACCACCCATAGGTCTCCGTTAAAGGTGGAGTACGTCTTGCTCATCATTTCCCCATTTTGCATCAGCAGCTTCTGTCTGGATCCGATAACAGTAGGGTTAGACCCGTGCCCAATCTCGAGGAAGTCGTAGTTGGCTTCTGTGACGAGCAAATAAGCCATATGAAGTAGCAGGGCATTCAGAGTTTTCTTTTATAATCTTAAAGACTTACATCAGATTGTACGGTATTATATTCCTAGCAACGATACAGTGGACTTCCGCTATAATGAAGTCCTCTGGACAGGTAGTTTTCCTTTGTTGCATCGAAATTTCGATATAGATGAACAAATAAAAAATAAAATAGAGCGGATGATGTAGGAGGCTGAGTTTTTACTTCGTTGTAACTGGATTTCGTTATAACAGTGTTTGGTATAACGGGAGTGCAGTTTATTAAGGATATTGATGACCATCTATTTCCTCTGATTTTCCCAAACATGATTCATGCCTTACTGTTTTATTGTCTTTCTTGGGAAATACTTTGCTATTTCACAATTTCACGGAATGCAGCCACAACTCCGGAAGACTTATTTTAGGGGGTGACAGTACTCCTGTGACAAAGACTTAGGATTAAGATTGTGATAGTGTTTTAGGTTCAGTTTAACGTGATGATTAAGATTAGGGTTATGTTTGCGGGTGGTATTTATGTTTGGCTTAGCATGCAGATATTTCATGGGAACAAGTATCGCAGGAGCAAAAGTCATGAAACCACTTCAGGGATATATCATTCAATCTAAACAGCAAACGATGTAACGCTCCTCATGATGCCGTATTATCATACAACAATTTGACTTTAAGGGTATTTTCACAAAAGAGATTTCATTGTATTAAAACCAGAAACAAAATAACTTTTCTTAAAGAATGCACACGATCCTGTGCTTGAGATCATTGTTAAAATATAAATCTAATGACAACTCGAGTATCTTTGTTCATTCATCTTTCAAAGTAATGATTTTATATATTTTATATTTAAGTGAGAGACACGCGACCGGGAACTATACCAAACTAGCAGATACTTTTTGGAGTTTATGATTGTGTTACAATGTAATACTGTTGAATCGTGGGAAACGCTGGTTATCATTCTATTGGAAGCAATGGGGGACAGAAATGCTGTGAGGCCTTTTGACCTATGATCACCTGAACAGAATGAGCTGACCATTACCTCATGGGCTGAAGAGCCCTCGCTTTCTGTCTCTGTACTGACCAGAGAGAATTTTGATCATTGTTATGATACCACTCTTGTACTGGAAATACTGTGTCTATGGTAAGCCATTGAGGACTGCAATGCGATAATGCGTATCATTACGGCTGGCGTCGCGATCGATGTTACACCGTCTTGGGTTAAAGACCTCACGCTTCTGGCTACTCACCAGCCACCATGCTGTTGACCATGACGTTGATATTGGTGAGAAACGGCGTCTTGACGAGCCATTGACAGTATGTTCCGTTGACATCCATAGGGAAATTACCAATTGTGAGGTTGGCTGACTGGCTGTCTGTAATATCGATCTCTCCTCCACAGGAGGGACCATCTGAAAATGTGATTAAGTCATAAAGATTAAACACAGAAAGTAGAAAAACAAAACGACTGGACTTAGTAGGTAAAACCTTTTCACATTTAATTTCTTGTTGAGATGCAGGGTATTCTATATTCTGTTTAAAATCTGTAGCTATTCAATGAGAAAAAAAAAAGGAATAAATAATGTACTATTAGAGGAACCAGTTATTTTGTCAAATCATTGAAGAAAATGTTAAAGTTGACGTTTGTTCTACTGCTCAAAGCAGTAGAAAAGGAAATGTGATTCTTTTCAAAGACGCGCTATGCCAGAAGAAAACATGCACAAGTCAAAATTACTTGAATTACTACACGACTAGCTTTGCATCAATAATGTAGTCGTTGTTGATGGATAGACAAAGAAATTTGTACATGCTCGCTATACTCTATCAAAACTTGATAAAAAAAGAGGAAGAAAATCACAGGTGGTACCAATGCAGTATTTTATAATCAACTGACTGAAAACATCGGTGTTAACGTACAATGTAGATCTAACCTTGAACGTAGCCAATTGTAAGATAAAATTGCCGGTCAAAAGTTGCACTTCCCGAAACAAACACAACGGTGAGGTCGCCCCCTTCTGGAATGAACACCCGCTCATATGACACATCTCCGGTCCAGCGACGGCGATAATTCCGCCAGTCCGAGTGATCAAGACCAGTTGAAATTTCCATGAAGTCAACCCTAAATAAGCGAAGACAAGAAAACACTAAATAGCCGTGTAGTGATTGATCTTCCCATCAACCATGTCAACACTCAATATCTTTTTAAAATTGTTGCTCTAATCACCAGTCTAGACTCTGATGCGTGCGTATACGCGCGCAACATACCAGGGCCCTGTTTTATACATAGAAAGATGAAATCAAACATAAGTCAGTTATCAGCCAATCAGAATCGAGTATAAGATTATAGAGATTTAAGTTTAATTTTCTGGTTTACGTTTGATCTCAACATTTATGCTAAAGGGGCTAGACCTATAGTAGATTTCGCTTTATCCCAACAATAAAGATAGGCGTGTATTTTGTAACAGCCGTGGAGATTTACAATAAAGTTGGTACGAAACACGATTCACATTTAGACTGATGATTTAAACACTAGACATTTCGTCGCTACTCCTATATCTCCTATCTTCTCTTGTTGCACCGTATGTTTTAGCGTTGTTTAATTGTCCACTTTCCGTGTTTTGTCAAGTGATCTTTTCTCCGTTTTCGCCTTTATTTGCATATGTCGTATAGGTTTCCATTTCATCAAATGATAAAATAGACAAACGCAAACACGACACACCAACACACGCCACACACACCCACACATTTGAAATTTAGTTTGTTTCATTCCTATAATAAAAAAAAAGTTTCAGTTTTAGTTAACTGTACAACCATTACCTTTCATTTGGTTCTTCAAAGTAATTTCGCAAGAAATACCTCTTTAAAGAAAAATGAAATAAAGAAAAGGAAATAAATTGATATTGTTTGCAGTGTGCTGACTAAATATATTTGAATTCTGTTCTCTGGTAGGCTGCCGAAATTTTGTGATGGTATACAACAGCTTACCCGTCTTCAACGGAAAAGTCCCGCACGGTCACTTGAAGCCGTCGGTTGGGAAGGGTCCCAAAAATCTGCCACAAGCAGGACAGATCTGCTGTGTTCGGAGGTTGCATAATCACTACATCTACGAACAGACGAAGACGAATTAAAATTAATGAGAACTCCGGCTGATTTTCAGACTTTTACATTTGAACAACTACATATGGTTATACTTGGCAAAGGGTTTCAGAATTTACAGTGATTTGACTAAGGAATAAGAATGCTTTCAAAATCTATTACAGGAATCACAATGAACAAGGATGATGACATAGCGGCTTCACCATGAGAAAGCATCAGTGGCGGCTTAAGGAAGCAGAACAACAGAAGTAAGCATGCAGATATTCTATGCAGGTGGCTTGTTTTAAGCGAGCGGTATTGTAATGGAATTGCACTGAAACATTTCTAAAATAATTATGTTAGCCTCCTTCTCATGTATTCTTATGGTGAGCCCCCTTTCATGCATTCTTATGGTAAAACTGATACCTTGGTCAGTGTAATTTGTTTGGGTTTTCATAGTAATGGTTTCTAAGGATCACGATTAATTCCACAAATGTAAAGATAGAGCTGTCGATTTACGACTACATGACATGAAGTTATGAAATTCGCTTGGACTTCCCCTCTAAACCAAAAGTTAACAAAGAAAACTTGTCACAATTTAAACATCACGAATGGTTTTAATCTTATATCAACGAATAGCATTTGGAAACTGTTTTTTTTTTCATACGCTAACGTTACATTGTAGTTTTACAATGATGGTGTATAGATTTGAAGACGAAAATTATGTAGTCGTAAAGTTTAATGTAAAAGAATTTGTGATAGTCCATGTCTTACCTGTGTCACTTAGAGTGATGTTTTCAGCGCACGTCGAGGGCTCTGGAATTGTTCCGCTTTGAACAACTGTTAAAAGTGAAGACAAGAACAGTGCGTTAAACACTATTCTAGGAGAAAGGTATTTCACTACATTCAAAATAAGGATATCATATACAGAAGGTGATCCGTAATCATTCACTTATCACCTAATGAATATCGCATCATTTATGCTGGTCTCCTTAATCACAAATTTCTGCAAGTACATGTACATAAGTGTATATTAGGGAGCTTTAGATTTTAGACGCGCGGACGTTCAAAGAGAAAAAAACATGACCTGAGCGTGCGCAGTAACTTGATCCGCGCTACAGCGCACGCTCAGATCATGTTTTTTTTTTCTCTTTGAACGTCCGCGCGTCTAAAATCTAAAGCTCCCTATTATACAAATAATGAAAGTTTATGAGTGCAATGGACAGAATATTTCATGAGGTGAACGATAAAATGATCCATTCAACGAGGCGCAGCCGAGTTGAATGGATCAAACATTTCATCTTTCACCGACTGAAATATTCCGTCCATTGCACGAATGCAAAACATTTATTATTTGTTTTATATAACGCCTAAAAGAGATCCTTGCTTTTCGTACTTTATTAATTTAGAAACAAGAGAGAATCTGAAATCGCGAGAGTGCTCACTGAGCCATTTACGCTATAGCGCGCTGTCGCATAGCGCATACATGTACACTGCAAGACGCAAGCGTATACGCGTAATGTGCCGGGCTCTCAGTGAGCGTGCAATGGAGCAAATCGTATGGATCCAAAATTGCACGGTAAATGGAGTCGCAATTGCACGGATGGTGACGTCATAGTGAAATGGGCCGAATGATCAATGGCAAACAACCAATCAAATGACAAGGATCTCTTTAGGCGTTATATAAATGAATATATATACGAATTACGAATTATTTAGCCCATTATACGATATACTTCCATTTTTGTCGCCCGCGGAAAACATGGTAAATGAATACAAAAAAGGTATATTCTTTGCTTCTTTTTCATTTTGTCTAGAAAAAAAAAAATGCTTAAACTTACAACTGTCAGGTTCAAGGATGATATGGAAGCCACGCCCACTTGTTGAGAAATCCGAACGGAATTCGATTGTGACGTACTCAAAGCCAGTGACTTGTCGCTGTTCGACTGGATCGCTCGGCGTCCCAGATGCGACCAACAACTGCTCTGATTGGCCATTGGAGTAGACGGCAGTTATATCGAGCCAATCGCGATTCGCCTCTGTCGCCATGTCGACTACCGTTATGACGACTTCATTTGTGGGTGACGTAATGTTCCATAAATAGTGCGAGTAGTCGTCGTAAAGCATAGGGTAGTCGTTAGAATATAGATGGAGTGCTTTTCCTTCCTTAAGTCGGATATCTTGCTTCAACTCTTTATTTTCGACAACGTCTGACGGAGTGAAAGAGGGGAAAAATATGTCCTCAATCTTTTCAACAACAAAAACAGAAATGTTGATAATATGCGGAAAGGTTGTCCCTTTCAAAATATAGATCAAATTTAATTCATTTTATCTTCACATACGGTGCAACGACAGTATTATATCTATTTTCCTTCAGCAAATTAACTTTATTCAGAGATATACAGTCAACTCGTCCAGTTTATTTTGTCTATAAAAATAGAAGAAATTTCATGATATTGTAAAAAGCAAAGTGTTTTCAGTTCCTATTGTAATACTCATGAAAATAGAATGAATTATTTTGAGAAAAAACAACTGACAAACTTACAGGATACCTCGAACTGCCGGGAAAAATGTATGTTCTTTTACCTCTTGAGTATTCATCATACGATATGCTGAATCCCGTCCCATTGTTTTCGACACCGTCTGACGTAAAATTTAGTTTGAAGCTAAAGCCGAGGAAATGCTTGGGAATGGACGATCCTTGAAGAATCTGAAAACAGTAACACATACGAAACGAAGGAACAACATGCTTCAGTAGCTTGAATTAGAAGGTATTGATATACCCTGTTGCTGTCAATATTATTGTCGTACTTGACTATTAATCTCCTCTTTTCCTATCTCGTTTTTCATTCAGTTTCTTTACAATGACAATTTATGTTTATGTAAACACATATATGCTTTAAGGGAGATAGAGAATACCATTGGTGATACCATTATGACACGCGAAAACGTTCTTGAAAATTAGATTCAGTTATATTTGCCCGCAACGAAGAAACATTTTGGTTATCGGAAGACGGTAAGTTTATCTATTATGATTTCATCCCTGTTTTGTAAGAATATCTATTCGATAAATTCGCTGTAGTTAGCAACCGCTATCAAAATTAATGGAAGAAGTTTGTTGATAATTATTGTTTTTGTGATACATCAATAAAAGGTTTGTCATGAACGACACCATAGAATATAATTATTACCGTGGTATAATTTTGGTGTAGTAATTTACTTCAGTTCAATCCAGTTGAAAGACAATGCGTGAAATATAGATAAACGAACTTTGATTATAGTTATCTCAATTTTTCTTACGACGAAGACCTTCCTTTCCAAGGATGATATATTTTTATTGATGGTATTTTATTGCCATCAGATTATCATCTTTAAATCTATTACGGTGAAATCCCATTTCCGCAATTATTGATCTTTCCTGCATCTTAAGATTTCTCACAGATAAAAAAGCTGACCAAGTATACAATTTTGATAAAATCCCAATGATCACCTGTCATTTTTAAGTCATTGATTTACAGGGATTACATGTTCGCAATTTGCCATTTTTTTTTATATAGAAACTCAACAAAATCAACTTACCATCCAACCAATTAACCAACCAATGAACCAAGCAACCAAGTAACCGACCACCAAACCAAACAACCAACCCAACCAAACAACCAACCAATCAAACAAACATACGGTATCCCCCACCAACATTTTCACAAACAACGACAACGACATAACAATGACATAAAGAGCTATTTTCTGCATTAACTCTTCAAAAATGATAAAAAGATTTTGTCAAAATATAAAGGGGAAGTTGTCAGTTGCTACTGGGACGTTCGTATATACCGTAATGTAACCGTGCTCGTCTGTGACAACGAGTCGGTCGTCGCCATCCACAAGATCGAACTCGTCGAACCGTAGCCGAAGAGGCTGATCTCCGGGCGCCGTCATGGTTACGGTGCAGTCCTCGTTGACTCCATATTTGTCGGGGAACTCTGGGGATGTTACCTCGCCGGACAAAAAATCCGATGGATGGCTGGCCGGGTCGCATATATCAAAGCCTGAAAGTAGAGATGGATTGTAAGAAATCGAGATATAGCATACAGTGCACTCCCGTTATAACGAACACGGTTATAACGAAATTCCGGTTACAACGAAGTAAAATTTAGGTCCGCAACATTGTCAAATCTATGTATTTTTATTGTTTATTCATTCGGTTATGACGAAATTTCGATATAACGAAAGAAAATTGCCGGTCCCGAGGACTTCGTTATAACGGGAGTCCACTGTATTGAATTTCATTTTTTAAGTCAATAATAAGCTTAAATGTATAAAATTGAGATCATTATCATTCAATCCATGCACCGCAACTGTTTTTTCTTCCTGTGAAAAAAAAAAATCTGGACAAGGAATAAAATCTATTCAAATCTGTATCAACATTTCACATCTCAGTGCGCAAGTGTATTTTCAATTATATTACATAATTAGCAATGATATTCCGTGATCTTAAGTTTAATGCACACCACAAGGTATCAGTGTTGGATGTCAAATCGTTAAGTGGCGTGCCAGAAACTTCTAACATCGCTTGAATCGCTGTTCCCCAAGAATTACCTACTGTCAAATATTAATCGTTGGAGTTTTATATTCATTAATAAGTGCCATAATGCATGTCATTGTTGAACTTGAACTGACCACGTCAAAGATTTTAAACAAAAATTATTTGCATGTCATTGTTGAACTTGAACTGACCACGTCACAGATTTTAAACAAAAATTTTAAACAAAAATTATTCAAGCATAAATAATAAGTATGCTTTAACTAACATAGATTGGTTTGACTTGGCGTATGGCGTCTTACAACGTTCTGTTTGAATTTCTTATGAAGGATGGAGGCATATCAGATAAAAGGATTGGACTGTGTTACCATGGTTACTGCTGATCATTCTTTTTTTAATTCTAAATCACTACTGATAATCTTGTGCTTCACCATAAAGCCATTTTCAGGACAGAAACTCCATACCCCATTCTAAGAACTATTTCTTCACCTTTCCCCCTTTCCCATCTTTCTGACTCTGTTTTTAGTGTACCTTCCCCAAAATGTTTTCTCTTCGGAAAGGAACAGATTAATGAAACCGCTTGAGGACTATACGAAAGTTGATGTTTGCATAAGAATTGTTATTTTCTTCATATGTAACAAGCTGACCATTTGATAATCTGAACAGCGTTGGGCAAATGCTGATTATAATCTCCTCGAATCACGTTTTCACCCCATGGTGATAATGGAGCGATACTAAAGTCGAGTGGAACCTTAAACCCATCAATCTGGACCACGATGATAACGACAAGTATCAAAGCTCGGCGTAATGGAATAGCAAAGATTAAAAAATAAAAGATCAATAACCAAGATCGAGAATGCCCAACGCTAGGTCAAGAACTTCTTTATCACCGTTTTCATATTTGTTAATTAGAAGATAGCGGAATCGAAACGTGCAGATCCTTCTTTGTTACCCCCAGAATTTGAACTTTCCTATTTATTGATTGCGTACTCAACAAATACACATTAACGAGAATGGCGTAATGCTTAATCCTAACTACTGAAATGGTAGATATGAGCATAAACAATTCCTAACTGCCTTTAGGTGCTAATGTATGACATTAACCAAATTTAAATTGTTTGCTATTCAATTATGTCAGGAAGGAGCCAAACCCATTACCCGATACCTCGTGATTTAGTTGGGTTTAAAAAAATGAAAGTACCTGATTCTCAATAGGCGCCAATTTCTTCAATTTAGACAGTCAAAAGGTAAAAAACAACAACAATATTCAGTAACAAACTCAACTACTAGGGGAGTCTATAAGAATTTCGTAATATTCAAACAATCATTTGGGATTCTAATCTTTGATTTATTTGCAAACCTTTCAGTCAGATTAAGGGTGCAATTATTTTCATCTCTTTATTTTGTCCCCTTGAGAATGAGGCAAACGATGTAAAGATCATTACGAGCTTATTACACGATGTTCTTCAAGTGATGTGAAAATTTGAATAGGCCCTATTTATCGGTCAGGTGCCCGCATTTATCGTTATCCCGCATATTTCTAAGCTAGAGGGCAAAGTTCTGTTCAAGCTCTAACATGTTGTCTGAACTTTGAAGGGACCCGAAATCACTATATAGTTTACTCAGCAAGATAACGATATCATGTTTTCTTGCATAAATTGGTCTTGCTATCGTCATGTAATCGCACCAAGTTTCAAAGTTTAGCATAAAAATATTATTTGAATTTCTTCCGTTGTCATTCTTCTGTTTCTAAACAATATTGTCTATCTTTTAGCCAGGCAAATATTGTCTTTATTTATAATTCAGGTAGCCTTAGTGAAGCCTCAGTCTTCAACTCCCCAACATCTCTATTCAACTCTTAAGCTCAACTCTTTGACAAACAAAGTTACAGTGTGTTGTCAAGAATGTTATGGAAAAAAATAATGATGTATACAGTTATACGTCTCTTGCAATGAACTATAAAAAGGTCGGAAATATTTCTTCCTAATTACAAAATTTATGTCTGATTAATCCTTGTTTTGACAAGCAATTACAGTAGTCGACTGACTTTTGATGCACAATACTTTTATCTTTTTTTTTTTGTTAATGAACGACGGGGTCTAATGTCTAGCAAAGAAAGCAGTAAAGAAATCACAAGGACATTCGGAGCTGAAATGAGCTCTAGATTGGCGGGGAATCGAGAGAATAGTTGAAGTAATTAGGGTTTTACATTAATACCTATTAAAAAGAATAATCATTTATCCTCATATCACGGGAAGCGACTCTGTAAATGATTCACACTGCCTATTTTTTCCTCTTTACATGTCTCTTCTATCTTATGGTAAATGTATGATTTTACAGAGCACATGCGCGTATCTAAAGATCGATTCATCCATTAAACACCTGTTATTGTTTCGTTTTATTCATACTAACTTAAAGCTACGTTTTCTCCATAAGGCATAATTATCATGATAGAAAAATCAATGTCCCTGTTCAAATCATTCTACAATATACATCGCAAAACAGAGAAATTAAAATGGCATGGTATTATCGTTGGCTACCAGCTGGCTACGTTCTCATCTCTCCTTACAGTGAGATCTTTGAATTTGATACGATGAGCCTAAACAGTTGATGATTCAATGGCTTGACGAATGACATAACATACAGTGTACGTGAGCGCTGTCTTAACGTTACTAGAGAGTGTTTTAGGTTTATGGACATAGCTGAAAGGAACAAAGAAGGTTACACTAGCAAATCAAAAGAATCCAGGAAAATGGACATGACTTCTCGTCTTCAAAGAAAGAAAAAATGCTACCAGTGCCCCACTCTTAACACTGTAATTTCCGATGGTAAATACAATATCCCTGGAAGTTTACAACAATCTCACTTTCGAGAGGATATAGAGTATACGTTCTCACCATTTGCTGATGTCAAGGTGATGGCCAATAGGAATGCCAGAAGAGGGGCTATCGATCCGTTCCCCATGTTGGTAGAAGGGTGCAGAAAGCCACGCCCAACGGGCCAAAACTTTCCTCCACAATTGTGGTACACTATTTGACGGTATATTTTCAGGGCCAGGGATGGTAAATGAGCTTATATCTTTTCTTCTCTTGCTATAATACGTCCCAGGAGAATAGAAAGCAACGCACGGCCCGAGCAGAATCAATAACTAAATAGCCATCTTCTCTTGATTCAGAAGGACGTTGATTTGATGATTGCGACTACCTTCTCTTTGCTTGGTCCCGAGATCAAATCACCTTCTCTGCTAGCGGCCCATACCCAGTTATTGCTGTCAGGCTGGTAGCCCGTGGTGTATCTGAAATCTCGCTCGCGTTTTGGCGTCCTCTTGAGAACTTCTCTTTGCATAACGGTTCGAAGATAATCATCAATTAATTATTGACCTATCACTGCAAGAAGCATCGGTGAGTTCAGACAGCAGGCTTGTGAGGTTATAACACCGTCGTGATTGCGCAATATTAATATACCGTTCTCTTGGGTATTTCCGGTCTTTCCTGCGCGTGTATTGTTTCATATACCACATGAAAATTTTGATGAGTTTTAATGTGAAACTTGATTAATCCTATCTGATCATAACATCAGATTACGTTCCTCACAGAAAAGCATTGCTCTATGTATTTGACTGTTTGTGATGACGGTAAAGTGGGGTTTTGATTGATCTGATTAATTTTTCCGGCTGACAAAGTTACATGATGATGACGACAACAAACCTCAATCTATAAAGCACATAAAATAATAGCTCGCTGTATAAAAGTAATACCTTAATGATTGTAAAATATTGTACATCATACACAATGTCGCTAAAGGGAATATAGAAGAAAGCTTCAAAATTAATTGTCCATCAAAGATCATCAATTATCATGTCTTCCTACGAATGTCACAATTATATGTCTGCACAATTATAAAGTCTGCCAGTGTGAACACTGATTGGGTAATTTCTTCTTCCAAAGATAGAATTATGTATGTAACGCAGTTGCACGAGATAAATGATAGCGATCTTAATCTCAGCGTAAACACTGCGACGCCCAAAAAGGGGTAGGTTGACGTGATTAACGTTGACTTGTGATCTCAGGGCAAAAGATGGCTGAAGAAGATTGCCAAGACTACTGTAGCTCCCAATCTTAGAACTACTAAAGGAGCACAGGTAATCGCAAAATGACTCTACAGCAAAGACAGTAACATAGCATGATATTCTATAAAGTGTTGTCAGGATGTAACAAACAGTTACAAGACAGATAAACATATCATCTTTCTTTAAGTGCTGTGTTTTTACTTATTTTTTTGCCACTCTGTCCGATGTGATGATTATGAGAACGTTTTGATCGATTTGAGTGGTGTTTTTCTTTCCTTCTCAGCATTAAGTCGTACGGAAAGCAATATTGCCCGTGCAAGGGTCGATGTTACTATATATTAGCCTTTTCATCATTGTTCATTATAGCTGCGTACTTGAAATTGAAAAAGATAGATTAACCAGTTATTACTCCATTACACCTGTCATCTCTGGCAACAACAACAACAAAAACAACAACAACAACAACAAGAAACAAAACAAATCAAAGCAAAAAGGCAGTTCTTGATAAGATTTGTTTGGATGATAATTATGTGTGTGTTTTGCATTTGTGTGTGTGCGCGTGCTGTGTCTTGCAATATGCATGGGTACCACTACCAATTTTAGCAACATCTCATGGGATTCTATTCTCCTAATGAGAACGAAAAACAAATGTAAGACATAAACACCACATTTCTTCAAGTGATAGATTGGTTGTTCTATTTATCTTGAAAAACAGTTCATTTGAAATGTTTAGCTAACATACATACATATATATATATATATATATATATACATATATATATGCATGTATACATATATATATATATATATATAATTATTATATATATATATATATATATATATATATATATATATATATATATAATTATATATATATATATATATATATATATATATATATATATATATAAGTTTCATATGTTTTTACATGCAGGTACAATTTGTGTGGGAATCATCCTGTGCATCCACATGCACAGTTACACTGTCCTCCTTATAGCTTAACACCAGACCACGGTAAGAGTATACATATATATATATATATATATATATATATATATATATACATATATTTCTTTTTTTTTTCATTCTCTGCTTGTTTGTTTGCTTGTCTATTTGTTTATGAATCTTGACCATGATGTAAGTCTTTTTTCTTTTTTTAGATGGATGACGTCAGAGAAGCACTGACTGTGCAAACTGATTCTGGACTGGCGCTCCCAGCTCTTAAAGGATGACCGAGAATGAGACAGAGAGCAGGACAAGATATGAGAGACCACGCTGTTCTTGATACCTCCTTGGACAAATTGTTGTTATCAAGGCCCCCTTGCGGAAAGGAGCAGAGGTTACGCACCACTAGATACCATTCTGTATTGTTTGGTGTTTGAATTAGCCTGCACGAAGACCACAGATTAGCCATTCCGAAAACGGAAGGCGACTTGCTTTTCTCCATATCCTCAACTGCACTGATCAAAAGTTGCTTTCTTTAATTTAGTTGTACTGAGGTTAGTCTCGTGTCTTGCAATGGGCAGCCCTTTGTAAGAGTTGGAATCTACACGTTCACGAATATAAACTGCGATAGTGTAGTGGAAAAATGCATATAGCGGCAGTAAGATAGGCAGACGCAGTAGTAAACCGTTCATGCTCTCAGTATTTGTCACTCACTTACTCGTAAAATAAAGAATTATTTGTCCTTTTCCATTTCATAATCAAGTTTCTTGTATATCTTCATAAAGGAAAGTCTAAATTTTGATACGACTGATATTACTCACCGCGTTACAGTTTATATCAGTCGGTACCATTGAAACATCATTGCAATCAATAATTCATAGAAACCAAAAAATTCTCAGGACCTTATGTTCAGGTTCAAGTTGTTCAAGTTGATGTTCCAACAAACAAATGATGGGGAATACGATGAAATGTTCGCACATACAGATACACCAATGCGATGAACATAAACACATGTATAAAAGACACAGGTATATTATCAACAGAGATACAAATTAATGTTATATCATTATGGTAGAGGCAGAAACAAAAACTGCTGGAAATGGAGGGGACTGCTAAAAAGGCAGAGCTTGTGGTATGCAGTCCCCTGTTTCATAAGCAACATTAATTTCACATCTGGCTTTGTTCCAATGATTCAAAGCTACAAATAAGTTAAACCTTCATTTCATTTTTAAATGAACCTCAGACTGTCACAAAGCTGTGAAACTAAGACGTTAAAACCCCAGACGAATTGTATGATGATTTTGACGGCTTTCTGGAAGTCATGGAAAATGCAAAAGATAACTGAGAAGCACAACATTCTTTAAAAAAAAAGATTTGCTACCAGGTAATGGGAAAGCGTTCCACATAGCATGCACCCACGCAAGTTGGTGTCTACTAACTGCTGACAGGCAGAGGTTAGATCATGCAATTTCAGAGCAGTTCATAATGCATGTTTATGGTAATTATATTTCATAGATAGCAGTGTGATTTGTGGCATCTTGATTTTTGAGACTTTGAATACTTTCTGGCAGGTCTTTTATCCGGAATGGGAAACCAAGCGACACCAACGTTCATCATTTACCTTTCATAACAGAAGTTGTTCTTTAGTCCATATGGCGAGATAAAAGTGCCAAGTCACTGGCCAGTATCGCAATGTAATAGTGGTTGTGTCCATAAGATGGTTACTACGGGTATCCCAATGGACACAAATAATAAGTGGTACAAACTTGTGGAACTTTGAACTGGCTTTAAACATCTTGTATGATGCGATAAGAGCGCCCAGCCCTTACCTCCGCACGTGTTCGAGATTATTCTGTACAAGAAATCGCAGATTCTCAATGCCTATAACCAACGCTAAGAACACACTCAAATACAATGTATATGCGATGTACAATGATGCAGGAATTAAAAACGATAAAGGAAAACAAATTGTCAACACTAATGTAGGTGTGACTAAGCGAAGGTTTGTTCATCTATAAAAACAGAAAATGAAGGAGGAGAAACAAGGTAAGGGATAGGCCTAATCTGTTACCTCATGATACGAATGATCAGTCATGTCGATGGCTATAGTCAATCAGTCACAGCAGGCGAATCAAGCCAGTGTACAAACCAATCCAACATTCTTGGGCTGCTTCATTTTTATTAATTGTTTGATTGATTAATCTGTTTACTTATTCATATATGCATTTATTTAATTATTTATCTATTATTTGATTAATTAATTTATTTATTCATTTATCTATTTATTCACCTACTTTGCTATCTGGGCTTTAAAAGCTTATCGAACGCAAAAAGCGATATATTGATTTTTATCAACTCGTAATATTCGATGTTGAAGCTGGAAATGATCTGAGAAAATAATGAAAATATGCTTGATAATTTCGAGGTTCTGAAAATGTTCTTTATCTGTATTTGCTTTCAAAAAAAGTCTTCCATCGCAGATTACATCTATACCGTAACATCAGTAACTTAATGACATTTAACACCTCAGAGATACCGTAGATGGTCAGGCTGGTAAAGCCGCTAAATGGAATAACACTTTCAAAATAAGGCAGCAATGACGAAGGCCAGCTTGCCAGAAAATCCTGCAAGCTGCTTTAATTTTGTCCCGAGTGCTCCGACTACAACAAGGACCTGCATCTTCCTTCTCAAAGTCCAGAGACGGCGAAATAGCCAGGTCGTGGTATTTTTTTTTTTTTTTTTTTTAATCTTTTCCTTTTCCGTCTCGGTTATAGCTGCTGTCTCCCAATACAGCGACATCGACGCACACCTTCCGACCCCTTTCTACGTTGACGATACCGGACGTCTATGCTAGATGACATTGTCAGTTTGGACATCAAAATCTCAAGACAATTTTCATTTGGTCATTTTCAGTTATTCTCTGAGGCTCATTAAGAAATAGTTTTTTCTTACTCTCGCATGGCATTCCATGTTTTATCATCATTATCATATCATGATACTGTATCTCTTATCAAATGCCATCATGATTATATAATATCAAATTTGATAATAAACTTGATATATAACTTTATACAAATCATTAGATATCAGATTCAATAAGGAAAATATGTATGCTATAAGAAACGATAAGAATATTAATTTCTTTATAGCTGGATTAGAATCTCAGAGAAAATCATGTAAAGCAAAGTTTCTGCTAGCTTGATGACTTTTTTTCCATATATCAATCTTTTGGTGTTGACAGCACAATTATAACACTATTTCCCTTTTCTCTTGAGCTTGAATATCATCGAATACAATCATAACAATGGACTATGGCAACACTGAAAATGAGTGGTCTAGGGCAATTACCCCCTGGGCAATTACCCAGGACCCTTCCCCCAACCCAAATCCTAATCCTAATCCTGAACATAATCCTAACCCTAACCCAAACTCCTAACAATAAACCTAACCCTAACCCTAATCTTTACTCTAGCCTTACCACTAATCGGTATTTAGCCGTTGGGTAATTGCCCTCTGGGGATAATTGCCCGGATACGGGCATACATACATGTATTACGTTTAGCAGTGTCTTTTTTACATTGGTAAAATCATTGTCATTTTCAAAGGCCCTTTATTATTGGTACTGTCATTACTTTGATATCAACATAAAACATTATTGTCATTATCATTTGATATCATTGTCATCATTATGATGATTAGTGTTGCCATAACCAATATCAGCAGAGCTGTTATAGTCGATTTATAAACAACATCGTCAGAACCAATGCCGTACATAAAGAGAGTCTGGCCAACTCGGTTTTCGGCTTATGAGTTTTGAAGCCTGGGATTGGTCAAAAGTGGTCCCATGATCTTTACGGAGCCATGTTGTTACCAAAGTGGGCTCATACGTACTACCCCTTATTTGGTAGGTTTTCATTATTACGGCTGAGCGTACACGCTAACCCTGTTAACGCGTAATACGCTGGGCAAAGACATATGGCGTCCAATTTACGAGTTGGCCACACAGAACTACATGTATTATAGTTCTGTGGTTGGCCAGACTCTCTTTATATACGGCACTGGTCGGAACCAATTTTAAAGGTACTAGCCTAAAGTTCTTCTTCTTCTTCTTCTTCTGATTAAGTCTGCCTCCTTCAATAGACTGAAGATTCTTGCAGACTGGTGCTATTTACATTATAATACAATTTATTTACAGATATTTACAAGCACATAGAAAATTTGACGAAAAAAAAAAAAAACTAGCCACTGTGATCAACCATTAGACGGCTTCGAAATGATCCCACAGATGGCGCTGAAACAATTTCTCACGACAGGGAATTCCAGGGGTGGTATTCTGAGGTCGTAATTAAGTCTGTAATTAACTTCGTGATTAAGTCGTGAAGTTAATAGGCCCTTAATCATGGGCAAAATCGGTATTCTGAGGACGTAATTAAGGTATGATTAAGTCCCCTGTAATTATCTTAGGCCCCTCCCATCTAATTGTTATTCCATCCAATCAGACGCGTTGTTAGAAGCCAAAATGATGACTACACGCGCAAATATGCCCTCGATGCGCGCTCCTGCACGCCCCCTGTAATTACACCCAAGAGCTCCGTGCGCACACTCCGGTATTTGATTACAACCCCTCACCTACGCACGCGAAGATCTCAACCTCTTTGCTCACATAAAATGACAAAATTCCTCGAAGATCGGCTATATTTCTTTTTTCTCTGAATTCTACGGATACCATGATAACAAGATTCAACCGCTCCTCGGTTATCGAAGACGGTAAGCATCGTTGTGGCAGAGAAAACACGATGTAATGCGTGATATCGGAGTAGTTAATGACACTCTTTGGTATCATTAAGTTTTCCATTAACTTTCATACTTAATTACACCCTCAGAATACCGATTCGTAATTAACTCTGTGATTAAGTCCTCTCAGATGTGCACGCGCATTGATACGCGCAAACGCGTAGGTCCTTCCCGCCAAAACGCTTATTGTCATGGTAGTTAATAAACCCCCTACTTAATCATGCTCTCAGAATACCAATTCGGTAATTTAGTGCTAATCAGACACTTAATTAGCTCTCAGAATACGGCCCCTGCAGTTCCTTACAGTACTTGGGAAGAACGAATGGCGATGCGATTCAGTTCTCGAATATGGTACCTGATAGGAGTGTGGTTGCGAGGCTCTCGTTAACTGAGTAGCCTGTTTGATAATATAGTCCTGTGCTGAAAGAGGACTTTATGTATGGTAATTGGGTTAAAAAAAGAACACATATTGTGTGGGTTCCACGGTGTACCTGTTTCTTGCACCGCTGTAATTATGAAGCAGTGTGGCAAATAAAATGAAACAGGACATTTAACAATTGCAATAGCCTCGATCTGCTCTCGGAAATCCCGACGGCAAACATGGCTCATGTACAGGATTCCTGATACCCTCTCCATTGTTTGGCGTTCGTGGGCCGACAAAAATTCGCGATTGATGACTCTGAGAGATATACGTGTTTACAAAGAGATATACCATGTTAAACAACGTCTCGGATCTTTCCGTATGTTCATGCGGAATCATTCCTCTGCTATCTTTCCACGCAGAACAGAATTTTCGTTGGTCGAAACAACCTGTGCACGACGTACTGGTTTGCGTCTTTCAAGACGGACTTTCACAAACAGTGGCAAAGGTATCAAAAGCAAGAAATAAAAAGATATACAGATTGAAACTAAAAAAAAAAACACAAAGGAAAACAATAAAAGGAAAGATACTAATAACAATAAATAGCGAAAGCAAAAAGACACACAGAAATACACACCCATACATACGAGCACTACACATACACACACACACAATGTTCAAGCGAAAGAGAAAAACGAAACGCTTGGCCACATATCATTCAATAGACCTACTAACATCAACCATCTTCAAGAGGTCTTGTTTATCATTTTGTTTGTGTTTTTAATGTTGCTGTTCTCCAGCCAGAAATCTAAAGACGAGAAATTTCTTCACTTCGTGACAGTCATGTTTAACTATTGTTAGTATACAGTATCCGTGTGTGTTTGTGTGTGTGTGTATATGTGTGTGTGTGTGTGTGTGTGTGTGTGCGTGTGTGTGTGTGTGTGTGTGTGTGTGTGTGTGTGTGTTTGTGTGTGTGTATCTGGATGCATTTTGCGTGTGTTCTTGTGTGCGCGTGTATAAGCTTTTTGATTTTAAAGTGAGAACCTGCCCAATACAGTCGGTGTATGCACGTACCAACATGTAAGCAGAACTAATCATTTAAACAAAATCTGAAGGTATACGACATCATCATAACAACAGAGTATAACACACAATCGCGGAAATATCATCCTTATGACTTTTGTGACTGAATGTTTGTAGAATCTGGAGGGGTCACTTTAATTGAGGTCATACAAAAGAGCCCACACACAGCACTGTGAACTTTGCTAGCATGCATGAAAAGATATCAATTTTCGCATAGATTTGATTGAATACCTTGAACGTACTTCAGAGAGTCAAGTCAACGCTCTTACACCACAGGTGGTGTTTATCAACATCAACCATCCGTTCTAGAAATGCAAGTTTATGCGCTACCAATCATTTGAGAATGGTGGAAGGAAGGCAATTAAGTGAACAGAACGATGATGCGTGACTACAATCAAACTATTATTTCTTTATTTATTGTTTGCGGGAACATAAGTGGGTAAACAACATAAGTGGAATGACATTGAGCGCGTTCTAGCTTCATATCGAAATTCCTCGTCATGATTCTGTTGTTGCTGTTGTCGTTTTAAAGGGGATGGCTAGTAACTGATCAGTGGGAATCAGTGGGAATGCTGAGGGATGATTGTTCCAATCCTTGTGGGATTCAATTAAGAGTACATCATATATCTATTCTTGTGTGAAAATAATTTGCTTCAGAATGGTCTCATATTCAAGTACTGTGCAGTTTAATGTTTCCAGGTAAGCGTCCCTGGTCAGTGACGGGGCATTAACCTGCACATCACTTGAATATGAGACCGTTCTGAAGCAAATAATTTTCACACAACAATAGATATATAATGTACTCTTAAATGAATCCCACAAGGATTGGAACGATCATCCCCCAGCATTCCCACTGATCGGTTACTAGCCATCCCCTTTAAGTATGCACAAATTATTATGTGAGTGGTAAAATCACACGTAAACATGATTTAATCTGGATTCGACATTAACTTGTTTTTTTTTTCTCTCTGATAACATGTTAAGGCCATTAAATTCATTATGTTTAAAACGTTGTAGACCGGAAAAAAAAAAACCACCACCAACAACAACAACAACAACAACAACAACAACTCGAAATGAAAGGGGAAGGGTAGTCTGATTTGATTTTAGTTGCCCGATCGGGCCACCCCCCCAAAAAAAAATAATAATAAAAAAATATGCTTTTTGCAAGATTAGTAGCACGTGTCGCGACACGAATTGTTGTGGCCCTGGGCCCTGGGCCAACCGTTACGCTAGAATGTCGAACCCTGATTAAAGTATTGACCTTCCACAATCCAGGGGTGCGATGATGTTTGACGCGAATCAATCACAAAGAATAAACACGCGATAACTCTTACCGTTGACAGAAAAATTATGGGGTTGACTTAATTGGTTGTCGGCGATTTAGGGCCACCGTCATTATTCATTATCACAAGTACCGTGACCAAAGTCCGTGGTATCACGAGATTTGACAAAATGGAACGCCCTTGTGCGAAGTTCGTCATTATCTATTTCTCGTCGGAGTCACGCAAGAGATTCATTTCTGTGGTCGAACACTGTCGAAGTCAATCTTGCTCAAGTTGTCAGTTTTGGTGGGGCCACGACGCCCTCTCTCAAGCAATCTGTATTTAAGATTGGATTATTTGCACCCGTAGAGTAGAGGCCATCTTTATGTGCAAAATGTTAAAATTGATCACCACAGCTAATACCTGTAAAGGAAGATGGAAATTTTAACGACGTCACATTCTTGAAACACTGAATCTTCATGACGGAGCAAAAATGCACTGAGAGGCATGAACATGATGAATCTATATAAATAGGGCCTACACATCTCTTGAAACAATCTTAATCGTCTTATCGTTCGATGCGTTTTCTGAAGGACAGTGCTAATGTCAGTGTTACACTTAAACAATACTTTGGCAACGGAGGCGGGGATAGGTGGGGGATAGGAGGGGGAGGATGGTTTCATATACCTATGTACACAAGACGATGTTAAGCATACGTGTGATAGATACCAGATTGACAGTCGGTGTGCAGAACAAGTAAAGGGGAGGGAGCCTTTCGTAGTTAACATCCCTTAATCCTCTGATTATCACACAGGATAAGATGAACGTCACCACGTAGATGGATCGGGATAGAGAGAAAGAGGATAGAAAAAGAAAGATGTGTTCACACCAATGGAGAGTGATGCTGATCAAATCCCCAAGTGCCAAGTAAGAGAAGAGGGTGTATTTGTTAGATATTCGATGTTACTGTGCGGGATAGCCTTTTCCATTCCTGCCTACTTTGGTTGAACCTGATGTCAACGCGGAATATCAGCGAGTAGTAGATGTTATCACTCCATATTCTTGCAATCACTATCCTCATCTTCATCACTGTAATTAAAGGAAGAAAAGAAATGGGAAAAAATGACTTTAAGCGACCGAAATTGAGGAAAAGGAGAATATTTTATTGTGCGATCCAGCAAATAAGATTAAAATAGTATTTCTTTATATACCAGTCGGATTAGTAGAATAAATCTTCTTGATCTAATAGGATTAGCCGCGGGTAATGACAGTAAACATTGTCATTCCCCAAAGAAAAAAACTAAACATTCAAACATGGAAGAAAAGAAGCAAACAACAGAACGAGAATCAACCGATAGTGCCCCTTTTGCCTTCCTCGTGGTAGTGATCACTTTATACGGGTTAGGTGTAAATATTCATACATTTCTGCATTTTTGTTACCTAACTTGGTGGCTGTAATTATGTGATGACTGGTACTAGTCTAATCCCCTGTATGGTTTTGATGACTCGTATTCGTAAAGGAAAGGATCCGAAGTTCTCAGCCAGCCTTTATAACGTTACTGACACTGTGGCCTTTACAAACGGAGCGCTCACAAAATGTGTCCTACGAAAGACGGTAATCGACAACTCGCCTCGAACTCGAAGAATAGCAGAGTCGATATCGCCTGATTCTTTCGTCAACGGAAAGACACAGCTTCTTTTCTACGTCATCGTCATCTATCGACAAACGAGGGCGCCCTGGGCCTGCTTTGGCTTTGTTCGACTGGGTCCGTGAGTCGGCATCAGGAGATGTCAAATCTTTGAGATATAATTTCTTCAGTAGTGACAAAGAACTGCACAATGAAAAAAAGGAAATGGAGATAGATAGATAGATAGATAGATAGATAGATAGATAGATAGATAGATAGATGGATAGATAGATGGATAGGGAGTGAGAGATGGAGATGGAGATTGCAAGGATTGTTACAGTAGTTGAACGAAATTTACGTAAGTTCATTTTGTTTTATCTATTATACACTGAAGATCTGCAACAACGATATACATTGCAAAGGTGTGCGAAATTGAAAAGAAAAGGACCGTCTTTTTTAGGGGGTTGGGGGTAGAATCTAAACATTTGCTGTGTATTGAGAGATAGTTGTTACTTAGGAAATTTCTTTATAAACTGCAAGACAAGGAAAATTAGGTTTTCATCTACCAAGATAGTGTAATGCGAATGTTGAATAGATTTTCAACTGTATTATTCGTGAGTAATAATTCCAGGACCAAGACGAGAATGTGTGTGTGTGTGTGTATGGGGGGGGGGGGGAAGGGAGGGGGGGGGGGTCTGAATTATTAGAAAGGGATCTATAGAGTTCGTATCTAAAATATTGCGTACATAAACATAATTGACAATCATGTCAATTTTCACATCTAGACAAATTCCCTCCCATAGAGATAACACGTCATAATGAAGATAAAGAGAGAAGTACATATGACCTTTGACCCCACTTTGCACAGAGAAGATGGCATCTGAGCAAAAAGTGGTTATTTTGTGAAATGATCCTTGTAACATGGTCTTTACGTGTGCAAAATATAGGAAAGATAGGGCAGGTATTCACCAAGGTACAGGATGAAACATTTGTGACCTTTGACCCTAATTTACATACCTAAGATGGCGTCTGATCAGGTAGTTGTTATTTTATGAAAAAATGTACGTGACATGAACTAAACATGTGCAAAATATGGTGTTGATAGGGTATGTTTTTCTTGAGTTATTGCAATGAAAGTTGCAGAAAGAAAGAAATATTTCAATACATCGAAGATAAGCTTTAATTTCAACCAAGTTTTTTGACGTGATCCCGACATGGTATGAAAAAACGAAGGGCACATCCATGATAGCCCAAAGTCTCAGCTACAACATATTAAAATCTGGGAGAAATTCACCGAAGCATAAGTGAGCTAGTGCTCGATAGAAATAGTCATGTCAATTTTCATTTCCAGAAAAACTGCACTCCCATAGAGATAACACGTAAACTGGACAAATTCGACAAGATTACTTTCAATCCATTTTTACGAGGTCATGCTTTCATTCAATCAAAATTGTATTATTACATAACTGATAGAGCATTAAATAAGCTACAGCATCCAGCTTGAAAATTTCATCATCCTAACAAGAAGTTAAACATCATGTACCTGCTACGCAGAGGCGAACATTTTCTGTTCATGGAAGCCCGCCTCTCACGGCAGAGGTGGCATGTTATTTTTCTCGCAGACACCGAAGAGGGCGTATCCGTTTGAGTTGTCGTGCTCTGGGTTTGAACGCCAAAACTGTCCACCGAACTGGGGTCACAATCCACGGGAATGCCCGGCGGTAGTTTGGCGAGAAGAACGGCGGAGTCGGATGAGCTTGGTCGCAGTGCAGAGTTGTTGTTATGCAGGGCTGGACTGTTAATAGCACATGAGACCCGTTGCACATCACAGAATATAACGTTACACTGAATTCAGTATTCATAAACTCTTATTAGGGAGCTTTAGATTTGCAGCGCGGACGCTTGAAATGACGCTTGAGCTGGACGTTCTCCTCTCTCCCTGCGTCGTGCTGAAAAGCAGCTTAATGCCCCAGTCACACAGTGCTTTGCGATGGGTTACGTCCGCCGCGGATAGATACGAATGAGTGAACGCAGAGGGACGCAGCGTGGACGCAGGCATCCGCAGGGACGTATGTAGACGTATCTGTCCGTAACTCATCCGTAAAGAAACGCACAATGACGGCGCCAAGCCTGCGAAATTTTGAAATGTTCAAAATTTCGCAGAGGGATTCTACGGATGCAGACTTACGCAAGTAACCGCAACCAAACGTAATTTTCCGTAACTGAACGTAACTATCCGTAGCCTGGACGCAGACCATCCGCAAGAAATTTCACCTCCCGTCCGTTTGCGTTCGTTTACGTCCACCGGAAGTATCCGAAAGTAACCGCAAGTTAACGTATCTCAACACTTTAGTCCGCTTACGGATATTTGAGGACAGCTACGGATGCTGCGGACGATTACGTCCTTCCGTTTTCCACTGGCATGGGAACACAGAGACTCGTGGGAAGCCACATAACTCGTGTTGCCAAGCTGCAGCGCATTTACCTGAAGGAATGCTACAACACAGTCGGAGCAGTGGAGAGGCAGAACCGCATGGTCAAATTATGACATTTCTCCCACAAAATGGTCATTTTAGGTGGCACCCATATACTCATGACATCGGTTGACCCTTTGTTCTAATTTTTTTTTTCTTGCACTCTATGAATGTATATTGTTTACGAAAAGGCAATATTTTGGGTAAGGGATGGGATGACAGCATTTCATTCACTTTTCTGGCCGGGAAAGGTGTGTGACAGCGATAACTATATAAAATTCTCTATGTCCATGTCAAAATTCTATATGTCAATGATACGTCAAATTCTTCAAACATCCTCTCTTTCATATTGTTTGCGGATGATAATACTGTGTTTTATCTGATTCTGATTCTGATCGATTATTGATACTTTAAACGGTGAATTAACGAAGTTACTCCATTAGATAAGAGCGAACAAACTGTCAATAAATTTGCAAAAAAAAAAAAAAATGAAAACAAAATGCGTGCTGTTCAGTAATTCGCCGGAAAATTTACCGAGAAATATCACTATTACAGAAAAAAGCTCTTCGTATCATTTTTTCACGAATCGTGGAGAAGTCATACTAATAATTTACTTCACGAAAATAATATTTTGAAAATTTTTGACCTTAATCGTTTGCAATTAGGACAATTCATGCACAAACTCACTAACCATTCTCTCCCCCTTGTGATTGATTCCATGTTCTTAAAGAATGAAACTGTTCATGCATATCCAACCCGTCAATCCCATGAATATCATTTGCCTTTGACTAGGACGGTTTTTGCAAAATCTTTATTCTCATTTTCTGGACCAAAATTCTAGAATTCTCTTGACAATAATATAAAAGAAGCTTTAAGTTTTAATACATTTTCTTTAAAGTTAAAGAATTATTTGAAGACTTCGTATGCAGAAAAATAATTAATTCTTTTTTTTTTTACTTTTGATTTTCAAAATCGTTGTTGCGTCGGTTACCTCACAACTCTTTTGTTTATCAGCGAGCCCGTGCTTCTGTGCCTCCAGTGCCCTGGTTATGACCCACCATTTCCCTCTCCTCCGCCCTTTCCACCTCGGACTTCCTACCTTCCTTACTATCTTTCTATCCTCTCATCAATCTTTCCTTATAAAAGAGCCGCTTTGTGTTTGTTAATGTGCGTTGGTATGTGTGCATGTATTGTATGTGTGTATTACTCTGTCTGTCTTTTTTTTTTACTACCGTTTAGGGAAATTCTTGTTGTTGTTGCTGTTTTTTGCAATTATATATATGTGGGTTTTTTTTTTTTTTGTATGAGGGGACTGCATTCTACAAGCCCTGCTTTTTAGCAGTCTCCTCCATTTCCAGCAATATTGTTTATGCATTCACAACAGTGACGTAACAGTTATTTGTATCTCTGTTGATAATTTACCTGCATGTATCTCTTTTACGATGTTATTCTGTTCATCGCATTGTGGTACTGATTTCCTGACATCTGTGTATTCGAGTGTTTCATTGTATTTCTAATTATTTTGTTAGTTGGAAGTGACATAAATCAACTTGAAAACTGAGAACAAATTTTCTCTATAGTCTTACCCATTTTACGCTCCATGGAATATGTATTACATTTTTTGTATATATATTGTACTTGGGTGTGGGAGGGGTGTTTGAAGTCTTGATGTCTTTTTTTCTCTGGAAATTTAATAAGCATTGTTTTATTATAAAAATCTCCTTAACATAACCCAATAAGTCATGAATATCGCTGCACAACGACAACGTAACCACAGTTTGTCTATTCCATGACTGTGAGTAATAATTTTCTTACTCTGATGTTTAACTTATCGATCTATATTATTGTATATATTTGTGGTATAATTATGTTATGTATTTTTTACATTTATGAAGTTTATTCATATTTGAGTTGCACAAATAAAATTCAAACCTCAAATTCAACATTTCATATATCTTTTATCACTGTACAGCAAATTAAAGGATTACGAATTTTTCACAACTTGTACGTAATTCAATTTCGGTTTTCCCCAGTCATGCCAGTGTACAATGTAAGACAGTCCAATATGTGATAACCTTGCTGTCATAATACACTGACTTAGCAGGGATCGTCACAGAAAACAATACTGTCCATAATTATTTATAACAATCTGTAACTATCCGTAACTATCCAAAAATATCCACAGCTCTCCGCAAGTGTTCAGAACTATTTTGTGCCAATTCGTAAGAATATCCGCAAGTGGACGCAAGTATTCGCATCTGGTCGTATTTGTCCGTATCGCACGTATTTTCCCCGGTATGTTTTGAATAAATTTTTTAGTGACGGCAAAGGATCCGCGGGAGTCCGCAGAAAAATGACCTTTTTTGGACGTAACGCCGGACGCAGAGCATTATGTGACTGGGGCTTGAGATTGCGCTGGGACGCAACGTATGAAAAATAAAATGGCGCCCCCATATGATCGCTGAATGAAGTAGCTCTCTACGTCGTGAATTGAGCGGACGTTACATAGCTCAGAACGCGTAGTGAAAAACTCGGACGACGCAAGCTATGAATAGATCGACTTAACGCGCGATTTTGCGCATGCTCAGAACATGCTATTTATCTAAAGCTCCCAATGCAGAGCATGCTAATAACGCGTTGAAATGACAAGTTTGAATGCATTTAAACAGATAAACGCCATTTTCACATCACATTGAAATAAAGTCATCATCACATGGAGCAAAATAACATCTTTCCAATGATAATCTTTCTAAAAGGATTGTTACGTAACAAGATGTATTGCAAAAGATTATCACCAAATATTCTACAAACATTCTAATCTTTTCCTTTGTTTTTTTAGTAGCTTTAAACTCAAATAGAGCCTATTTTGAATAACTAACAATAGATAAATCTGGTTTGCAATTAAACTCTACAGTAGGGCCTACAGTTTCTTGCTTTCAGGATTATGAAGCTCTAGTACAAATGTGATGCTATTGCTTGAAATGCATCGGAGGGGGGGGGGGGGTCACTTTATTTTGTTCTTGTTGTTCCGCAACAGCATGCTTTATAGTTTGTTGCTTGTGGTGGATAGTACATCTGATGACATTATATACTGAAGCTTGAACATATAGATTATGCTTTCTCGACTTGTGCATTATCTATACAAGTTACATACCAGTAGTCTTCATAACTTACGATTAACTGATGCAAGTTTTAACGAGAAAACGTCTGAATAATTTGTACTTACAGGAGCCCTGAAATCCAAATGCACGTTGATTTGTGTTGATTTATGATACCGTCAACATCACTTTTGCGGTGAAAGGAATATCTAGAAACATTCCATATATTTTTAACGATTTTTTCTTCTATTTTTCTCCATATTACTTGGGAACGCCCACAAAAAAAAAAAAATCCTTCCAAACCAATCAATATTAATATTCTTGAGATGACCTCATGTGTCAATCATTGCTTAAGTACTAAAAAACTGATGTTTAACAAAAGACATTGGAATGCACCTTCCCCTCGACTCAGCATAACTTGCATGTTCCCTCGCCATTTCTTTTGTTAGTCCCATAAATATGACAGAAACATGCAAGTTATGCTGAGTCGAGAGGAAGGTACATTCCAATGTCTTTTGCTAAACATTTCAGTACTTTAGCAATGATTGACAGATGAGGTCATCTCAAGAATATTAATATTGATTGGTTTGGAAGGATTTTTTGTGGGCGTTCCCAAGTAATCTGAAGAAAAATAGAAGAAAAAATCGTTAAAAATACATGGAATGTTTCTAGATATATGTTTTACAGCAAAAGTGATGTTGAGGGTATCATAAATCAACACTAATCGACATGCATTTGGATTTCAGGGCCCCTTTAAGCAATCGACAATATACCATTTCAATAAACGCCATGCACCCCTGGAGACTTCTACAACATCTAAACGATTTCGTTTCATACAGAAAGACTCGGCATGAGAAGAATAAAACACAGGCTAACCGGATCATTATTACTAGTAGTGTATTCATAAAGCATTCTACGATGATCACTGATTATGATGATGATTTGATGATGGTACTGATTATCATGTAAGCATTATTATGAATAATTATTATGATTTTTGTTACTTTAATCATTATCGTCATCTTTATTAGTATCATGTCATTGTTGTTGTTTTTGTTATTGTTAATGTTCAGAATGTTGTCACTGAAAACAAATAAAAGAAGAAACGCTGTTTAACCCTATTCAAATAATATCAAACAAACAAAAACATGGGAGATTGAAAGTGACTCGCGTATACACGACACAGTCCCTGCCCATTCACAGACATGTGACTCACTCGATGCGGCAGGTTCTGGCATCTGCGGCAAACCCAAGCCGCAAGAGGCGCTCGACCTTTGCCCATAGCCCCTTGAGAACTATGGGGGCGCTCGTCGACGGTCTGGCAGAAATATCAGGCGGCGAACGGAACTTTCTCCTAGATTTAGACGGTGACCCCGGCTCGTTTACAACACCAGGTATACTCCTTGATGGAGAGGGCGGCGGGAGATCGGCAGAGTACTTCACGTCTGGTGCCTTCTCTCGCTTCCATGGTTTGATGGCGGCCGAGCCCATCGTTGTTGGGTGTGGTGGTGGACGTGGTGGTGGAGGTGGCGCCTCGGGAGGGGACTGACGAGAAATATATCTACCGTAGATGGCGCGCTGGTCTGCAGTGGTAGGCTTTTGATGCTCGCTCCCTCTGATATGCGCAGAACTTGGCAGACGACGCGACTTGGGATCGATATGTGGATTGAGTGGATCGATAGTGAGGTACTCGCTGTGTGCAAACCAAGAGGAAAATGCGGTGTCAATATGGATTACTATGAAATCTAAAATGCACATGCTATTACACACGCGCTGCAGTAAAAAAAAAATAAAAAATAAAAAAAAAATAAATAAAAAATCGTACTCTACTTCTGTTTTTTTTTTCTCTATCTTTTATTACCATCGCTGTGTCTTTATTTCACGTATCCCTCTTGAACTCGTGATTGATAACATTGTCGTCCGTAAATCTTGATTTGTACCGATAGCTCTGATACAGCTCTTGAGCGATTGATACTCACGACAACTGTAGCCTCACTGACTCACTCACTGCTCAATCAAATCATGCTTTACATATTTGTGATGATTTTCTTGGATTACGCATTCTTTGCGAAGGCTATGCTTATGATTTGTAAGCCTGTGCAGGTGTTGTGGCCGAGTAGATAAGAGCGCACGTTTCAGAATCGCATGAGCGTGATTTTTTAGGTTTGTGGGTTCGAGCCCCACAAAGCCATACACGTTTGCCCTTCGGTAAGGCACTTTATCTATATTGCTGCTCTCCATTCAGGAATATAAAATGGGTACCCAGTAGGATGAGAATGTTAATGTTGGTTGATCAGCATGTGCGCGCATGTAAAATGGCGGCTCGCTGGAATGCTCCCCAGGGAGTAGAGAGTGAGCACTGTTAGTGCCGGCGAGAAATAAAGATATCCAGTCACCGGGGAAAAATAGTACATGTATGTATGCACTTTGAACACTCTCTAGAGTGGATTTAGCGCAATTAAAATAATTATTTTATTATTATTATTATTATTATTATTATTATTATTATTATTATTATTATTATTATTATTATTATTATTGATTATTATGTTACACAAGTTAATTTATGCATGAATCATCTGATTGACAGAAGATGATATAGACCAAATGAAGGAGAATTACACAGTTATTGTAAAATCCTTTGTGGAGATATTCATTATGAGCTCCCTCGTGGAGACATTATTTTGTATATCTAATAATAATGTTTAATTTGTGTAAGATTTGTTATGGTCAGATTTTATGTCAGTGTTGTCTGGGGCAAATTGTTTTTAATCGGGTCCCATTTTTTCCTCTCTTCTTTTAGTCTTTCTTTTTCTTTTTCAAAACCACAAAAGCAAGAATTGCACTGTTACGTAAACTCAAACTGAAAATATATACATGCAGGTAAATGGTCAGAAGATGTGTGCGAGCTTACTGCTTCAAGGGACTGATTTTGTTTTTGTTATTAAATCTGTATTCGAAAATGTGCTGGATGATACATAAAATGTTCCAACCTTAACAGACAACACAACAACAACAACAATGATTGGCACATCCTCGCAACACCTCTTATGTATATAAGACAGAAACTTCATTTGACATTGGCCAAGAATGGCCAGGCCCCAGAAAGCACTATAATATGCCTGAATCTCCCACTCCAAAGAACGGCATCATAACAAATAATATTATTGTGTTATCAAGTATCCACGCAACGTCTAATCGCCCTATCGACAAACTCAGCCTGGTGAACATTAGCCCGTCTGTTGATCTTTGCCTCCAACGTTGAAATAGGCAACTGAAAAAGAAATGTCAACAAACAACCGAGGGCTCAGATGATTTGTTGCTAGGTAACAACAGAGAGGGCGCTATTGCACCCGTCTCAATCGCCATGGCAATAATGATGGCAAAGAATATTTCTGCTAATTACCTCAATTCATCGACACTTGTTATTGTAACGCACTCACGGAGTATACTGCTCATCTGGGAAAATTAAAAGCCTTTACAGCACACACGCTTGGACGTAAAATGGTAAGTGTCACTACGGGGCGAAGGAGTATTTCTACCATGAACAACGTCATTTCTGTCCTCTGTTACGAGGCAAGTATCAACTTCTCTATATAATATTTGATCTAAAAAGCGATTTATCAGCAACGAACGATTACTACGCCTTTTCTAATAATCAAAGTGACAAGAAGAAAGAGAAGATGGTTGGAAGAAGAAGAATAAGAGGAGAAAGAAGAAGAAGAAGAAGAAGAAGAAGAAGAGGAAGAAGAAGATGATCATGATTAAAAAAAAAAAGAGGGTTAAGGAGGAAGACGAATAGAAAGAAGGACAGGATAAAGAAGATGAAAGAATTAGGAAATAAGCTGCAAATTTTGATAAACAGACATGTGCCAAACTTCCAGAAAATGATATTTGAAGAGGAGGCTACTCTTATTTATTTTTTTTTTTATTTTTTTGGTCACCGTCAGAAACATCGACAACGAGCTTCAGATCTTCGACGCGAACACTTTAAGACGACGTTATTTAGGGAAAAAAAATATCGTGGTTTGCACATGCGCGAGACAGCTGCTGTTTCCAATGTCCAACCCGGGGGGCTGCGTCGTCTTAGTGTTCACGTCGCAGATCTACGTATTGTAAAGCTTGCTAGTACTTAGATAGCGACTTAAGATCTGCTAAGCGAACGCTAGGACAACGCTAATTAGGCAAAAAAACAAGCAAACAAACAAACAAACAAACAAAACAAAACAAAGAAAAAAAAAACAAAAGTATTCTGCACAAGAGCGAGACAGCTAATTTTATTATCCCACCAGAGAGGCTGCGTCCTCTCAGCGTTCGGGTCGCAGATCTATAAAAAAAAAAAAAAAGATCGCTAGAAGTACGTACGTACCTCTGTGATGAATACGATTCCCGGGGCTGGTAAGAGTCTAAAGCACGATTGACACTGGTGACGTCATCAAAGCTCATCGCCTGCCGAATACCTGACCGTTTTTCTCTAAATTTAGAGTCAAAGCAAATAAAACAACAAAACAGAGAGGGATCAAATCGAAATATTTTGTAATGATTTAGCAAAGCTGTTATGATGATTACGAGATTCCTTTTCATAACTATCATCCTCTCTATTTCCCATAGATAAACAATAATATCTTAATTGCATTGTATTTTCTCTCACGCCATGGAAATTCGTTGTACTTGTTTTATGATGTCTATGTGAGTTTTAAAAATCGTTGGTTGACCCTCCATGTTAAATCTATTCTGTCCTTCATAAGTATTTTATCAATTTATTTATTTATTTATTTTTCTAATATTGCTTGCCTTTCTGCCGGCTTCCTGGCCGTTTCTGTGTATAAGGTGTGTTGTTACTCTTGCAGCTGTTGTTGGTTTTATTGTTCGAGTGCCTGTGTGCGTGTTTAAGTGTGTTTGCGTATGATTTCAAGAGGGACAATGACAGAAAAAGAAACGAGCCTGGAGAACGCGAGATTATCAAAATGGGGAGATCCTTCAAAGAGACCTGCATGTTAGATAATGAAAACAGAACATTTAACAAACCTGATGAACTGGAGCAAACTTAGGAGCAGGATGAGGCAAACCAGGGCGGAGAGAGACCCGACCATCAGCAGCGGGAGAGGGACGGAGGGCATCCAGGCGACACCGATCATCGATTCGTCCTCGCCACCGAGGACTGCTGAAGTGTTGGGAATTTTTTCCGAGGCCACTTCGAGTTCGGCCATCCTACGTGAGATACAATATTGAATGAGAATTAAAAAAAACAACAACAACACTTTCGTTTGTTTGGTCACGTTGGTTGGCTATGTTTTCTTTCAGACAAAGTTCATGATCAAACGAAAAGAAATTAGCAACAGCACCGCCACCACCACCACCTTCAAGCGACACAAAGTATCCAACATTCCAAATACAGAGTAGGTAAAATGTGTCATCACTGTTTTCACGATGTTCACTTCTGTTTATTGTTACTGTTATCAATCACTTTCAAACTTCGTACCTGCCAAACTCCTACTAATACAATTTTGAATATCATTGTCATTACTACCGTAGACTCTATGTGAATGAAAAGAATGAAACTGGATTGAGTTGATTTCTTCCTCTTAAGTGGCAGCTAAAGGAAGCAATGAATTAGGGAGGCTAGAAAGCAAGTAGGGCCCTAACCACGGGACCGACAAATTACATATTAGTCCCCTCCGGAGGATGAAGAAATGAAGATTAGGGGCCTAACTTGTTACACGCCTTGCCTATCCAAGAGCAGTCTGCTGCCGAGGGACTTGAACCAAGGTCTCCAAGGACCTCGTGATCGACAGTCCCCTGACGGATTAATGTTTAGACACTCTAGCTCCTCTCCGTCCCTATCGACATGCATGATGGCACGTGATGAAATCAAAACGTCCGTGTGGTCAAAATCTGATGCGAAATTAGACGTTGAAATAGATAGACTAGACTCTAGTTCTAATTCGTTACCCGTAACGTTAGATCTAATCTGTTACAGTATTGAAATCGACTTGCTTACATTCATAGGGTTCTTGTTAACTTAGCACATCTAGTCTATTAATAATCTAAAGATACCGTTATCGCGATACAGACATCTGTGTAGACACTGGGTTGTTTGAGTACACTGATGTTTTGACCGTCGAAATTGTCTTTCGCTTTGATTGACACCAGTAACAAAGCAAAACAAACAGTTGAACATAAAAAACCCCAAAGGTATAGGATGAAACCAAACATACCTGTACTAGTCCACGAAGAGGAGATCGCCGATATCTACCCTTGTGCCAAAATTTCACCTCCTTTTTACTTTCCTCGTATGTTTTTGCCACCTTGTCGAAAGATGTAACTGCATGAATGCTGACAAGTTTTGTGCAATTTCCATGCAATTGCGCTTTATTATGCATGAGGTTGAGCAACACAAATGTCCAATGCGCGCAAGATCACATACGCAAAGCGTCAAAGCGCGCGCGTAATATCTGTGTGTGCGCCGAATGGATAAGGCGCAGCCACACTGGCAAAACGTCATGATCTTAGATCGCGATATTTTTGTACTTCGCGATCTTTTGCCAGTCTGACCGTCGGTGTCTACACCCTATATCTCCTTGATTTCTCTGTTTCGTGATGTTTAACACCTCCCTTTTATCTTTAATTTTGAATGTATTTTTTTAATGCTCTGAATTCAGGATACACACTTGCTTCAATTTGTGCGAAACATGTATATAAACCTTTACAAACATGACCAAAGTATGATGATTTGGCAGTTGAATATTGAATCTTTTGTTACTGTATGTAGCAGCTTCTTCTTCTTCTTCTTCCGATTAAGTCTGCCTCCTTCAATAGACTGAAGATTCTTGCAGACTGTGCTATTTACATTATAATACAATTTATTTACAGATATTTACAAGCACATATAAAATTTGACGAAAATAACTAGCAACTGTGATCAACCGTTAGACGGTTTCGAAATGATCCCACAGATGGCGCTGGAACAATATTTCTGACGACAGGGAATTCCAGTTCCTTACAGTTCTTGGAAAGAACGAATGGCGATGCGATTCAGTTCTCGAGTTACCTGATGGGAGTGTGGTTGCGAAGCTCTCGTCTGAAGTAGCCTGTTTAATAATATAGTATAGTGTTGTGAAAGAGGAGTAAGATTATTGTGTATTTTGTACATCATAATTAGCCTCTCATTCTTTTTTCTGCGTTGTTCCAGAGTGGTTCAATCAAGTTCTTGTAGCATTTTGGTCACACTTGAGGTGTTATGGTAGCGATTTAAAGTGAATCGCGCAGCTCTTCTCTGGACCATTTCCACTTGGTGGATTAGGTTCTTGGAAGATGGGTCCCAAACTGTGGAAGCGTACTCAACAATTGGTCGAACCAACGTTTTGTAAGCTGTGGCTTTAACATCAGAATATTTTATGCGAAGATTGCGTCTTAGAAATGCAAGGACGTTATTGGCTTTATTGACAGTATTGTTGATGTGTTGAGTCCACTTCAAATCAGAAGTGATGGTTACACCCAAGTACTTCACGGATTCAACAGATTCAAGAGGGGCGTTATTTAGATGATACACGTGTTGCACCTGTCTTCTTTTCCTGGATATTGTCAAAACCTTACACTTATCTGTGTTCAATACCATCATCCATTTTTTCGCCCAGTCACCAATTTTGTTTAAGTCCTCTTGAAGATTTTGCGTATGATGTTGATTGTCAATGGTTATGTAGGAAATTGCATCTTCGGCAAAAAGGCGAACTTTTGACTCTAGACCATCAGGCAAGTCATTAATATAAAGCAGAAAGAGGCAAGGCCCAAGAACCGACCCTTGAGGCACTCCAGATCCTACCGCTATTGGAGAAGATTTAATACCATCTAGAACGACCCTCTGACTTCTCCACTGAGAAAGCTTTGAATCCATCTCAGATTTTTCCCCCTGATACCGTATATATAGTCCAGTATCAGCTGCTCTTTATAATCTTATTCTAGCCCCAGTGGGGGTTATAGGCCTATGGCTTATTATTTTCTCTTTCTCTTCGTTGTCTTCATTTTTCATTCGTCTTCGTTTTGTTTTTGTTTTTGTTTTTCTCCGTCTCGGGTCTTCTTTCATCTGTTGTCTGCGCAATCAACCTAATCTAAATTGTTTTCGTGTTGTTCACACACAAACGCAAACACACACGCACACACACAAACATGCAAGCAAGCAGACAAACAAACAAACAAACAAACACAGAAACAAACAGAGATTTTCGTAGACTATGTTGTTTATGATGACGTTGTAATCTGTTTGGCTATTATAACCTCGCTTTTATATGCCGATTCTATTTACGACTTGTTCAGCATCCACGTAGAAACTAATCCCATATAGACAAGAGCTCCATTTATGTTTAACCACATCGTCCTTTTACCGCATATACATTTCTCAATATTCTGTCATTTCGTATTGAGCAATGCATGACATTCAGTGACTGGGAGAGGTACCAAAGCATCTTTCCTCAACAAATAGTCCTACATAACACCAGAATGACACAACCATATCATGTTGGTCTCGAATACAGAGGATAGTCTCACGTATATTGTCAGGTTGTTCAGGTTCTATGATTTGCTCCTGCGACATTTGCTTCCAAGGACAATCTGCACATTAGGTCAAACATAAAATCTACCCGCAAACATAATGCTAATCCCTATCTAAATCTTCACATCAAGCTAAACATAAAACCATAGATATAAAACCTTAACCCTAACCCTAAGCGGTGTTCAAACTGTGGACCGATCTAGACGATAATCTGCCAATGAATTCGATTCACCTCTACTGAGTATACTCGCCATATGTGACCCTGCACCACAAAATACACAAAAAGTTGCCAGACATGGATTTTTAGTTAAGGACAAATTCTAAAAGAACAGACTCTAACCTTTAAAATGATGTATAACTCAACTCAAATGGACTCTCCTAACCTACCTAGATATTGGAAAGAAGGCGCACACTCTGGAAAAGTGTGAACCGAGAAAAGAGGGTCTGAAGTACATGCTCTATCTGTTTATTCAAGCGTTTAATCTGTACCAAACCGTGCTAGACTGCTGTGCTATGAATGGGACAAAAACAGCATGTAAACCACTGGAGCACCAACAATGAAGGGATAATCAGATTAAATTGAAATTGAACATGCTCTATTAACATAATCGGTCCATGATTAATGCCAACTTTCAAAGCAATAGCATCATCACTTTAAAAGTTATCAGACTTGACATTGAAGAGTGTGCAAAGGGTCATCAAGAAAGGAAAAGGGACATCGAAGACATACCTGATCTCACTACTCTACAAAAAATGGGTTGTAGAAAAACTTCTGAAAATGCACTTTCCCATTCATTTTGTGATCCCAAACTTAAGTATAATGTAGAAGAAGGGTAGCTCTTTAAGAAGATATGCAAAACTCAATATTGACTTGGTTGACCCATTTCACCTTTTTTGAGTCCTCACGTGAAATCAAGGGGTGCGACTCTTTGTTTGTTTTGTGATGCTCGGTCACCACAGTCACATATTATTCCTTACCACTCCATTTAATTTTCCTAACGAATATCTCCTCTATACTCTCGATTTCTCTCGCTGTTGCCAACCATAGGACCGGCTTTCTTCGTCTCTTACCTTCTCCTTCTTCCACATCAGAGTTCATTTTACTACTGGCGCCTCCCCGGTGGTAGACTGTAAACTTGATACGGATGTACAGCAGAAACCATGATCACAAAAAAATTCACAAACCGACTGTTTAATGCAATACTGGTTACGTCAGATCATCATATTCATAAAAGCTCGATAGAAGTACAATATATCTCTTTAGTAAACAGATTTAGATTACCTCTTGTGCTATATACTTTACGTTCGATCGTTAAGCTTGTGAAAACATAGTTTTCATAGTGTCAGCAAAACTGTAGATTTTGCTCTTAAATGTCGATTTTGCTCTAAAATGTACACATGTGCATAAGAAATATGTGAAATAACGCTGTAATGACATAATATAACAATTTCATTGTTGTAATGACAAAAATGTTAAATAGTTAAAAGGATCGCCGGAGGTATACTACTGTATAACAGTCTAAGGAGCATACCCGATCGTGGTTATTATGTATTTTTTTTAAAAAAATTGGTTAATTGGTTCGTTTTATTTTGTTTTATATCGCTCTGTAGCTTAACTCATTACTCGCTGTTTTGTGTATTTTCTTAGGGTCCCATATCGTACAAGCTTTAGTGGGACCCTCCATTTCCATCCCCATCCTTAATTAACTTGTATTATATGCATATGAAGATTTTGTTTGCAAAAACCGATAAGTCCATATTTGCCAAATGGAGATATTTGCGATTAAAGGTCAAGAAAAATAAAGAGAATAATAAGAAAATTTTTGCTTCTTTTGACCATAACTTCAAAAATATACCTTTATATGTAAGGACCAATATATCATTTAAAAGGTATTATTTTGTACTTTATTACAGAGATCGTACTTCAAAATCTTCAAAAATGGACTTATCGGTTTTTGCAAACAAACCCTTCATATATATCTAAAAATTGCAATTGCGTTTTCTTCATCTGTTACTCATTTTCACATGTACTTTGTTAAATCAGGGTGGTTTTTTTTTTTTTGCAATCATTATAAATATCTTCTGCTTATACATTGTATATAATTTCTGTGTTTATTTGATGCAAATGAAAAATAAATTTGAATCTTGAATCTTGAGTCGACAAATCCGGCAACAGGTCCAGTGCTCATCGATCGTCAGCACTTGACTGAATCGCATGGAGCTTGTTGGAAAAAAACGGTTGTTAGGGCACAAACGATGGTCATGATTATATAATCTACCTACCCACAATGTCAAACGGGGGGTTCTTCTGGAATAAAAGTCGTGTAATTCGATCGAAATTATTCTGCACTTTTGATCTTAGAATTCTCCGAAACAACGCATCATCCTGGCAAATCAGCCAGATATGTTTCTTGATAGATCCTTTAGGTGTTTTGCAAGCAAATTCCGAATGGTGGAAGATGAAATTTGAGCCCTTCTTAAAAATTGGTTTTTGCATCATGCCAAAAAAGGCATAATCCATAGGCAACAATATTTTTGTAGAAGAAAGAGAAGAAAGAGTAAGCGTTGTTCTACTCGAAATTTACAAATACCCCATTCAAATCGCCGATTTCTTTGACAAAAAAAAAAAAAAATGTAGTAGCAGTCAGTGGTCTTTTCTGGTTAAAAACTTGTGAAATAGTGAAGTCAACAATTTAAAGAATACAGACAGACACACACACATACACATACACACTCTCTTTCTCCTTCCTTTTTTTTTCTATCTCTGTATAGTCTCTAACATGAATGTTGATACTCCGAAGTTTGAAGCACGTTCATTGGCTTCTGTAATGATGGGAATACCTTATTCTGTTAAAGACCCATTGAAGCAAGTGCATCTAGGGCACTGCAGTATGGACCTCATTGGATGCTCGTTTCCACGTTTTCCTAAACCTGCTCAGGCAGTCGGAGAAGTGATTCCAAACAAACGCTCTCGCCTTGAGAAAATCTGGTTGACGCATCGTGTAGAGCAATATACCGATAGCGGACGCATTGAATGCCATCAAAATGATGATAGTCAGAGCGTTTAAATGCTTCAAATTGTGCGTCTCACTTAGAACCACGAGATCTAGAGTGACGATTAGTGGGATCCAGGCAACGACGCAGGTGCAGATGAAAATGAAGAAGTCGAGTATGGCCTTCGAAGACATGGTTCTAATACCCATAAAGCGCTTCATACGGTGATTGTGGTTGGCGTGGCTGCCGCGACTGACGCTCGCCTGGCCGCTGGACGCGGATGGAGAGTCCGCGTGACTTTGCTCGTGCCACACGCAGACTTCTTGTTGGTGGATCTGGAGGGCGTGCTTCCGTGCTGTGCAAACGATCAACACTGCGGCGACCATGGTTACAATGATGATGACTGAAACAAAGAAAGTCACAAAGACAACGAAGGGAACTACGTAGACAACCACAATTCCTTGAATGACGCACCGGGCATCACTGATGTCGTCGTCTTCGACGTAAACCATTAGAATGACAATGCCGCTGGTGACCGCACTGAGAGTCCAGGTTAGCAGTACAACACCCACAGCCCTGCGTTCGGACACTTTCCTTATGTAAGCGAACGGGTAGCGAATCTTGACGCACATGTCCAGGGAGTGAAGCACAATGTGAAGTAGAACGTTTGCACTGCAGCCGGTGAGGGCGGCAATTCTTCCCCTAATCTGCATCGCCGTCTCGAAGTCGCAAACGTTCAGGGCATACGGTATCGTCATCGAGATGACGACGTCGATCGCCAGCTGGCTCATGATGAGGGACAGGATGATGATTTGGGTTGGGTTGAGGTTCGAGCGGTACTTCATCGTGCCAAGCATGATCAGCGCGTAGCCCAAGAAGTTTAATCCAGTCATTACCCACAGTAAGGTCTGTATGGTCTTTACTGCCCAGTCTGGTATTATAGTATTACTTTCCACTATTTCGGTTAGTGAAGTCTCATTCAAGATTTGAAAAGAGGTTGTTTTAGTTCGTAGTGTCATAAAGATCGAATGCATTGTAGGACTTGCCATGCTGGGTGGGTGTTCGATTCTCAGCACTTGCACACAAGAATCATATAAAAAGCAAAGAGTCAAAGTTTTTAGCTTTTAAATTGACCTTAAAGCTCCATTTGAGAAACAGCAGGAATGCAAGAAGGAGACACTGTTATCACTTCACAAGAGGAAGAATAAAAAATGCACTCTTTTGAGAGGTTTCCCAATCTTCAGAAAATCGACAATCGCAACCTCACGCTTCTTATTGTACGACAGAGTGTTTCGTCGATACGCAGAAGTTTTGTTTCCCAGTCGGTGACGAGGTCCTTTTAGCTGATCACATTGGAACATCGGAAGCCTTCATCATCGAAATGGTTGACGATCCTCACATTACCGTGAATACTCCATGTTTAGGCATTGGACTCAAAGGATCTACCCCCCTTCTGCAAGATTCAGTGGATGTTGGCATTGGAAATGAATCAAGTTTGACATAGAGTGTATCCCGAGGTATCCAAAAAAGACCACGAAGTCTCAGTTCCCAAGAATATGAAGTCAGGCGTATCAGGCCTGCAGCAATATATCCAGAATGAGAACCAGATGTACTGGCAAGACGACTTCGTTTGATTTTTTTTTTCTGCTTCGTTCTCGTTTCTTATTACAGGGATCACAGTGCGCTGGTCCTCACGTTGACGAATCTGCCTTCGCGACTTTAATGATGCACTTTAAGTACCTAAAAGCAAGCAACGTGTAGACTGTCCGCACTAGGCAGCGCGGTGCTCTTTTAACACTATTAACTCTCTTTTGGCGACGCCCGGGGAGGGTACCTCGTATTTGCGGAAGTCGAAAAGTCGAGAGTGCTTAACTTCCACAGGCCTTTGCTTTTGCTCATTAAGCCTTGTCCCCACAAAAGAAAATATAATAGATTATGATTAATGAATTTGCCGAGGATGGGGATATTGTTTATGGCAGAGTAGGCTTCAGCGGCGATGGGTGAATTTTGATTTACAGTTCCTAGAGTGGAAAGGCTCAAAGGTGGTTGTCTTCGCTGTTTCCTGGTCAACATCATTCATGCCGTCAAGGACTTGTCCATGAAGTATATAAAATGATAAACTATGTCCGCAATGACGTACTCACTCATTCCTATCCACGGAGCCATAAGCATAAATAACCCAATATTGCCGACACACTTTTACACACACATCAGTAGCACGCACACACACATCGACGGACATACACAGACATGCGCAGTGGGAGACAAAACAGTTATCAAAGCTCCTTCCCAAATGAAATAATACCAAATTGAAAAAAAATAGAAATGACGAACGTTCTACGGTTTACATCAAAACCTAAACAACAAACTCCAGTATATTTTGATGTAAAACTCTCAAAATGAGGAAAGGCCCGTTTTCAACGTAAAGTAGGGTCTTACTGAGATTTTCTTGGAGAGTGTCGATGAAAACGTCGGGCTCCTTAAAATTCTCTTCTCCATTTTTAAAAAAATCAATTTACTGTCATGTATGCCATTCAAACTACATCCGCCACATTGCACATTACATACGCTTTATTTTTAGAGTGGTACTCATTAGACCAATAAGTGTTTAGTATGGATTCTTTATAATATTGGTGTTGGCATATTACGCATTGCCCTTTACGTCGCCAACCCACATGTTCGATGTTAATCAGCTGTTTTGCTTTACCTATAGAATGTTAACGGTGCAGTTACATAATAATGTAATTTGAAGAATTAAAGCCAACGGTGGAATGTTAAATGTGTAATTTGATTTATGACGTATGTAATGACAAATACGAGATTTGAAATCAGAAATGTGAAATATAAAAATAAATACCAAATAGGAACGTTAAATGTGCAATGTAAACTTTGAAATCTTGCACATGACTATGTCTTCTACTCGTGTCTTTGGAAGACTTTTTTTTAAGTCTACAGATAGCGTAATCGTTGGTTGGCTGCCGATTTCGTCAGGGCGTGAAGCATCCCTTTCCGTGTCAGGGATTTAGGACAGTGTGTACAATGCTATGGGGTTCTCTATGCCAATCGGGACTCAAAGAACACGGATTCGCTAAATGCCACAATCTAAGCTTAAACCTTAATAGTATTCTTCAGAGGGGACTTAAATCCGCTGGTCCTATGCATAATTGTTTATAAACATTCATTGCTTCTTTTTCTGCTATGTATAGAACAAAAGGTTATCACTCAATATAAATTGATCATCTGCTGATAACTTTTTTTTTCTGTTAAATGGGTAATTCATTTCGAATGGTGCATGGAATCACCCAATTGCTTCAGCAAACGATTTCAAAAGAAGAGGAAATAATACTGATTATACTTTGTTTGTGGACTCTATTCTGTATACTATAGTTCAGTTACTAACAATATAACCTAGCTTTATGATATTATGTATACTTTTCTGACAGATCTTTTTAGTTCTGAGTGTTACGAACAACTTGAAAGAAAAGTTTTAAACATAATCACACGACATAATTGACACACTGTCATTTTTTTTCGGTTGTTTAATTTGAATCTCTGCACCATACGAACGTGAATAACAATGGATGTTTCGTTTATCAGATAGCGCCATCTGGTGACTAGGAAACAAGCTGAGTCGTTTGGTAGCCAGGATTTTTTCTTTCTTTTTTTTTGTTTGCATATCAAATTCATAGCAACCTCTCCTCCCCTCACTCTACTTGTTTGTTATCGTATATGCCTACAAAGACGTGTCATATTACAGTGTACCTGCTCGTAGTTGTATTGAGCAACCTGCTGAGGGAGTTAATTTCTGAAAGGTCATTTTGGGGATATTGTTTGTTTGTTCATTTCCATCCGAGAAGATGGCTGGATAGCCCATATTCAGCTATGCTAAGCTGGTCTTCCATGGGGTCCAGTTGGATGTGAGGTGGGACCACTTCACCGGGTTAAACACCCTGCCCTTTGCGATGAATGAATGAAGCGGGATCTTTTACGTGCATGAGCTGTGACTCTCTCATACACGGGACCTCCATTTTATGTCCTATCCGAGGGACAGAGTGTTTTGCCTCTTGCTAGAGGGGACGGTATGTTTACACACAACATTGCTCAGTCCAGACTCGGGTTCGAACCCGGGCCGCCTGATCGTGAGGCAGACGCGCTACCGCCTGAGCCAACTCAGTATTGGGAAGTCGAATGATGTGTAAAAACAAATACTAACTTTCAACTGATTGAACAAATTACACTACATGGACGACAATTTGTGAATCAGTTGCTACTCAAACAACTTTATGCAAGGATTTAATTAATTTGAATTAACTACATTCGTATTAAATTTACAATTGCAAGTGGTACTCTCAAACCACAGATCATTGTAGTTTTATGCAGTTCGATAAATTTTGGAGAAAAGGGCTGAGTTGTCATATTTCAAGTCTCCTTGCAGGAAATAATGAGGACTGTTTAAGACTTGACAAGTTTTTAACAGATTAATCAGACGGTTGTGTGTGTGCTTTCGAAGCAGTTTGAAATGATCTCATATTTGAAATATGGCAGAGTGACAACTACCCGAACTGCCGAATGTCGGCAAATTTCAATATTAGCACAAAGTCTGTTCCCATGACAAACCTCACTCCTGTCATGCCCGTCAAGCGAGTTTCAAGGCATGTTTTAAGCACTACGTTTTCATAGTACACAGTCAATTAAGAATGAAGATGCGATTTTAATAACTTCCAATTACACGTAAGCAAAGACCGGTCGCCAACCATTCTACAATCAGCGACTACCTCTATAAATCACTGGTCTGCCGTTGGCTGTCAATGGCCGTAAACAGATTTTTATTCTTTCTTCCTTTCTTTCTTTCTTTCTTTCTTTCTTTCTTTCTTTCTTTCTTTCTTTTTTTTTTCAATTCTGCAAATAGTTGTGAGCAGTCGGCGACCGGTTTTTGGTTTTCGATGCTGTGTCTAAAATCTTTTTGCCTATCAAACCTGTCCCCATAATATATTTTTTTCCGTCTTTCAGCGAGAAGTTCGGCAATAGGTCGCCAACTGGTAGACAACCGCGTTAAGACTGAAACTGAACTCCAATGCTTTCTTCCCCTTGACATGGATATTTTTGGTCGGCATACGTCTTGTACAAACAAAATGCCAACCAATACAAGACTGATAGTCAACCATTTGTCAAGTGGTAGTGGACCAGACTGTAACAACTACTAAAGGGCATGGTCACAAATATAGGAAGACTGATCCCCAACATCCTGCAACGACAACAATAGCATCAACGACAACAACAAAAACAAAACAACAACAACAAGTTGCAACTGTTTGTCTATCAGAAATAAATGCCAAGGGACACACGTCAAGGGACACACGACCGATTGTCAAATCGGTCGGCAATTGACCACCGACCAAAAATGGTCGGATGAGATAGTCTTTGAATAATATGTTTGACTGGGGTCTAACCCTATCTGTGCTAGGATTATATAGGAACTCGAGGCAATAATAATAGCGCTGTGAGGTTTTCCGTGCCAAACTGCGCTCAAAGCACCCATAGGTTTAACAATTTACACGACTACAATGTACCTCTCCCCTTTCACCGACACACACACAAACACTCCCACCAACTACCAATGGAAGCTTTAATTCTTGATTATGTTGCTGTCATTATGAATGTTTACTCAGCTTTTCTCAGACGATAATTACGCTGGTCTGCATTTGACGATGTTGACTGCTCGCTCCACAATCTTTGCTCCATGGAAACGGAAAGAGGATGGTGTTCATCATAATTGTTGTACCTCGTTCTCTTTATATCTCTTGATATTTATCCATATCTGCATTTACAGTTAATTTTAATTTCATTTTCAGCATGTAGTGAACATAGTGTACACAGGTATGTGTGAATGGATGTATACATCTATGTAAGGAATGTTATCAAGGTACAGTTACGATTAACAATGATTGCATTGTTGGGTGAAATAAAAAAAAAACAAATTATGTAATTATTTTGTAATTTAGAGCAAGAAACAGAGAGAAAGGGAGAAATAGAGAGAAAGCTGAGAATGTCTTAAGGCTTTGTGTGCATGTGCGTGTGCGTTTTGTGAATGTGTGCGTGTGTGAGTGTGTGTGCGTGTGTGTGGAAGGAGGGTGAGAGGATGTATCATCTCTAAATTGCACTTCCGGGTCAGAGACTAACTTAGAATTTTAAATTAGCCCTCACAGTAATTAGTGTCACATCCTTGACATCCGCCATTTCGCCTGATAATCTTGAATTGACTGTATAGACCAATAATCTATATTGACACACCGTTGACAAAAAGAGAAATGTTAATATGAACGGTGTTTATGCATATAATGCATTGCAATCCTATGTGTACACACCCACGCACGCACATTTCAATACACACATACATAGATACACAAATGTCTTATCCTACATTATGGAAATATAACCAATAGGGTTTTTTTGTTTTTTGTTTTTTGTTTTGTTTTGTTTTTTGTTCTGTTTTTTTTTAGCTGATGGTACCCTGGTCAAACAAAAACAAAAAAGAAACAAACACACACACACACAAAAAAAAAAACCACACCAATATCAAGTCTGAACGGACAATATCACAAGCACGTATGGAGGACCAATATTCGGATACGGGCTATCCAGCCATCTTCTCAGATGGAAATGAAACATTTAAGCAAACCAACCAACCAACCAACCAAGCAACAAACAAATGTTCACTACAACAAATACACTCAAGCGCACACACATGTTAATAAAATTAGACACGAACATATTAAATGTGTCATGAATATAATAAACGTGTATACACCTTTAAAGCTTTCTTTCTTCTTTTTTTTTTTTTTAGCGTGCATTGAAAATACATTGAGGTCGGGGTATTGGAGTCTTAATGAGAGTAATCATTGACAGAAAATGAGGCCGAACAGGTCCTTGACCAATATGTTATCAGTTCTTTAGAGATTAGCCTTGGGTATATCCGAAGTAGAGCAGTCTTTTTTTTTTTGACACAACATGTATTTTTTTCCTGAAGATTCGACTATCAACTTTTCTTCAACATCATCTTTTGGTTTGTAACGATTTTAAGTCCAGAGTGTACTACTGATAGCTGATCAATGACAGTGTCTGATTATTGGACGAAATGGATTAAAACGCATACAGCAGTGCGATATGCATAACAGTCCATTTTATGCCATCATTTCGGGTGGAACTAACGGCCACACGCCAAAGTAACTGTCACAGCAGTTGTGTGCTTTATTGTGACAGAAATGCAATTCATCTACGGCGTCCGCCATTACTCGGAAAAATTTATTCTGCATGTCCCGGTAGTTCTTCATCTTGTACGTGTACACCTGAAGGCCGACGCCGGTGATATTAAATGTCGACATGTAGGCAAATGCGAGAAGAAACATCCAGTCTAGACCGCGAATTATGACTATGTTCAGGGCTACCATGAGTATGGTCCAGGCTACGAGCACGCAGGTGATGAAAAGGATGAAGGACAACGCAGTACGCAGCGGTATGGGACCCACACGCCGACGCAGCGGCGGTGGAGGAAAACGCTCAAAACGTCTTCCCGCTCCGTCAAGACTCGGTCCGGACTCTGAGCTGGAGAGACCCTGCGCCGTGCGCGAAGGCCCGGAGCTTTGCCCGGGATGCTGCACCGCCATGGCTTGACTTCTGATCCTGCACGCCTGGCTCCTGGCAGTTCGAAACACTACCAGCTCTGCTGCGATGATCAGGATGACCACGCCGGCTATAACACTGTTCGAGAATGACAATATACACGTCTTACAGTTCAAATAAGTACGGTAGGCCAAGTACATTTCAGGGTTCTCTTCCGCAAAATCCACCCAAAGCCCGACGGGTATGGCCATGATCAGAGAAGACACCCATAGGAACACGATGACAACATTCACCAACTTCGGAGTCATGAACCTCTGATACAGGAAAGGCCACTTCACCTTCAAGCAGGTGTCGACCGAGAGAAGGAGGGTGCTCCCTAGCACATTTCCTGCCAGCCAGCAGAATGCAACGATGAAGATGACGATTCCACGAGTCGAATGAAACTGACATATATCGAAGAGGTACGAGATGGCTACGAGAATTCCGATGTCTACGATTATCTGGCTGCAAGCCACGGAGAGAATCGCCGAGTTGGTGGCCACCCATGGCTTGTTGTGTTTGACCGTCACGAGGACGATGGTCAGCAGCAGACCGATATTGAGAATGGTCACGGAGCTATTGGTCAAGTAGATGGCGACTTCCATCACAAAATAGAAGCTCTCCGATGGCATGGCCGAAATTATGTAGCCTTCCTATTTTCTCCTCAAAGTATATTGACTGAACACTAGGTTTTGCTTCCAAACATGTCGCGCACGAATTCAGAGCTAAACATTTCTTCTTTTCTTTTTTCCCCTCTCGGTGTGATAATTAGCTCCAGCTTCGTGTGGTCCAAGAAGTGTCATTAATCAAGCAATTGGAAAAAAAAAATAAAAAGAGAATCATCAAACACATAGCAGCTTTGTCAGGGTAGCAATTATGGTTGCAGAATGCGACTAATATTTCATCCGAGGCTTCTGAGTAAACTCATAGGTGATGTATTGCCTCTCATGCAAGAAACCTGCTCTCACTGTCCCCTCTATGTGTTCCATGTTTCCAGATGACAACCGTGATCCGGTAATAACAAGAAATTGAAGGGTCTTAATTTTCACCGACAGAGGCAGCTCGTTGCTCAGTTAGAAAGAGAACGTGAAAGAGACGGGGAGAGAGATAGGGAAGAGATAGAGAGAGGAAGAGGGAGAGAAGGGATGAAAGAGATGACAAAAAAAAAAACACAAGAAAAGAAAATGGGGAGATAATTTTGCGACGAAGAAAAAATAAGGAAGCAGATAGGCAACATGATTCAACTTCAAACTCATGCACATATGCCCACCACAGACCTGTACAAGAAAAACGTCTTTTATACAACCGTTTATATCATTTTTTCATTCCTGTTCCCGTTTAAGGGAGGGGAAGGTCACATGGAGTTTGACTCTAAGGATCAATGACAAAACGAGAAACGTTAAAAAAAAATCTTTACACGCACACGCACTCACATAGACAAATCTCTCGGTCTTTCTTTGTCTTTCTCTCTGTATAATTTCAATTTTTCTATTTCTGGATGAAAAAAGAAAACAAAATATAACTAAATATGAGCATAATTATATAATGTTCAGCTTGGATTTGTATATATTACACACACACACACACACACACACACACACATATATATATATATATATATATATATATATATAAACGGTCGATGTATCAGTTTTAATCAGAGTAAAAGAATGCTATAGAGAAATACACTGGAACCTTTTAAAAATCAAAGCTTGTTGAGTGTAGATCCCAACAAAAGTCTAGTGTCAAGAACAAGATGAGGAGCACGGGTACAACTAAAGACCAAATAAAGAAAAACATGTATACCGACAGGAAAATCGACAAGTTCTCTCCATTGCAATCTTATGATTCTACAGACCGCTGGAAAAAAAGTTGCGTTACCGCTGATATACGGTCATCTATTTTCTTGTCCTTGCTTAATTGTCCTAATACACTTACAGGGCTGGGATGTGACTGTGTTTACATCGTTTCTGTATTTATTCTTCTGCTTCCTAGTCCTTTCCACGCTTCTCATTATTTCTTTGATATACTTCTGTCCATACACTGAGGGACAGCTGACTCCTTTGTGCCCTTTTCGCTGTTATGTTGTCTTCCTGTCATGTTAGTCTTGTGGTGTGCGAGTATGAGTGTGTGTGTGTGTGTATGTGTGTGTGTTTGTACAGTTGTATGTCTGTCTGTTTGGTACTCTGTCTTCTCAGTGGGTTTCCAGACTTTTTTCTTAACCTTTTTTCTCAATTGACATTCTTTACCTGAGGGACAATAACGCGCAGAAATATGATAACCTGCATGCATAGTATAGACACAAGCGTATAAAGTGTTATATAGGATCAAAAGTTAGGGACACATGTTCATAATCACTTTAGTAAGGAGACACATCCCATTAGGGAGACAACAAAAGTTTTCAGACATAAATTATATCCCATTCAGCTTTAATGCTGTAATTGCCTATCTGCACAACGTCTCCCTAAAAGAGCATTGTACCGGTTTTTTATTTTTTTTATATGTTGTTCTTTTAATTCTAAAAGACCCAGCGGTGCAAACAGAATCAAAATTTCATAAAGATTTAGCCCATAATTTCATGTTAAAAACTGAACTTTTTGGGTGAGAATTATGCTAATGAGCTAACGAGCCCGGATGTTGTGACGTCACAGGTGCCAACTATATCACTGATTACAAGCTCTCGCATACGCGTGCGTTAAATCGTACCGAGTAGCAGACGACGCTTAGGCCCAAATTATTTAGCTAGCAGGCGGCACCTGTGTACTGTCCTACTCATGCAGCTGTCTCAAATTTCGCTGAATCAAATCGCACCAAAATTACAGGATATACTTCTAGGCATATTTCAAAATACTGTCTTATATTTGAACGAAATCGGTAATCGTGAAGTATTAATATTGACGCCGACTTTCAAGTCGTCACTCAAAAAAAAACTCACTCTTCGCGAGAGATCATGGTAAACGCGACATGCACAATCTAGAACTGAAGTTAGCCGACTAGTACTTTGCGAATGGGGAATTTACGCGGGAACTAAACTAAAAAAAGTTATGATTTTGGCGATTTGTGTGATTTACGAACTATATTTTTCATTCGACTTAGCTCAAATGGTTTATAAATAATTGATTTTTTGCTCCCGATTACTTGAAAGATTTGTCTCATCATAATTATTAGTACATGGCTAACTTCAGTCTGTGCGTGCGCAGGCAGGTAGGGCCTATGCCGCGATCACTCTTGTTTAGTCGTACAGAGCAGATTATTTTTAGCGACGACAGGAAAGTCGACAATTTCACTTACGCTTCCCGGCTTGCGATTTGGTTCCAATTAGCGTGAGCATGTGGACATGAGTCATAAAGTATTTCCTGTGATTTTGGTGCAATTTGGTTAAGTGAATTTTGAGATATCTACATGGATATGGAAGTACGCTAGCACTATACCTACACCAGCGCTTGGATCGCGAAGCGACGGCACTGTTAGTATCTACGTGGTCAGGCCACTCTTCCGAGGTATGGGTCCTACTAACTGCGACAGCCGCCACACGGAGTGTGGCGGCTGCGCCGTGGTCCCATTCAAGATCTTCATGTTGAACAAACGGGTGCCTTTGCGGCGCTATATTTCCTTAATTTTTCAACAGAAACTACTAGGAATACTCACATGGGTCGATGAAACCTAAATGACTATCATCGGCGACTGTTTGATGCATTTCATTGCTTGTGATGCACAAAATGATGTCTTATAAGCAGCTCACCTATGTTCACAGAATTCACAATCACTTGCACAAGCGCACAGAATACTTGAACTGTATTGCTAGCCTTTTGTCAAGGCCCTCTCGCTGTAACTGAAGAGCGAACGGACGAGCGAAGCTAGTCCATCCGAGCGCACAGCGCTACCCCACTCGACTGGCTCTCCACACCATACAGCAAGAGGGCCTTGACAAAAGGCTACGTATCACTTGCTACAGACGTAAATATTCATAAATGAATGATACACGCCAAAAAAAAAAAAAAAAAATGAAATAACAACAACAACATGCTGCTGGCATTTTTTTTTTCCGTACCCTTAATACGCCGAAGAAATGTGTTCCAGTAATGCTGCTTGAATCGCTTACAAAATAATAATAATAATGTCTTGATCATGCACACTGAGTTCATGAATATTCATTTACAATGTTACTAGTATTATGTACATCGACGATGCGGCCGATGGGGAAAAAAAAAACCAAGGAAAAACTGAAACCCCACCTCTTCCTCTATCTCACTGAATATGGCATCCATGATGCTGTGATTCAAATCACAATTCTATATAAACTAGACTGTTAGTAGTTGTAACTAAGCCAGCCGTGTAATTGTATACAAAATGATACAGTACTGTACTACAGTATTGCAAACGTTGAAAATGAACTGTTTGATGCATATTCATTTCACCTTGTAATTATGCACTGAGTAATTATGCATTATTCATATCCTTGAGCTTCCCTACCGATGACGTCATTATTTACGCATGCGTAGATGCGTGCAAATGGATACACGTTCAAAATGGCAGCAAGGGGCAGGTCGCTTACTCGTAAAAAATGTGGAAAATTTTGCAGTTTCCAGATGAATTGGTGAGAAGAACCAAGCCAATGAAGTAATCTATACTTCAATTCTGATCGTTACTGTGTTCATTATCGAAATTTAGTTATTGTTTATTAGTGAAGTCGCCGCATGTGGCAATAGGGGAGCTCACATAAGCGAAACTGCGGGGAAGCCGCCAGGACCGCGCCTGGCGGCGCGGTCTCCGGGGCTAGGGTCCTACTAAAACTAAACTAGATCTAGATCTAGTCCTTGGTGTTAATACGACCACCATGAGATTTATCTCGATTACAGAAACATTGAAAATCCATAAAGCAGATACCTTACCTGCAAAATTCAGCACAGAAACAACAGGGCCTGCAGCACAAGGGCCTAGATCTAACGGCAACGCTAGACCTTGGAGTCTGGACTTTCGTCTGGACTTTCTTCAACTTCTGCCAGCAGGGGTATGTATACTATAACTTTGACGCTGTGCCTATTAGCGCTGTGCACGTACAGCTGTCGACGGGGCGGCGAGTGAGTGTAGGGGCCTACTCATCAAGACTTGAACTGCCACGTAACGTTAGAATCTACTCGGTCCTTGGCTGCTCACTAGTCCAAGTCCTAGTTATAGTCTAAAGTCTATGTGTACTGGGTGCCGTTTTCTTCTAACTAGGCGTAAACCGCGATTGCCGTTGACTATCACTCAGTCCTCATCTTCGTTAGATAAGTTTGAACTGTCGAACCATTATCGCTCATCATCAATGCATAGTGCAGTTAGTGCAACGTTACGTCTTACACACAGTTTTCTATGGGCAGCACGTTCGGACAATGATGCCAATTTCATTTTGCATATCTGGAATATTCCCCACAAATTTTATCTTAATAAAAAGCTTTTGAAGAGATTCCTTTTAAAAATTGATTGATATTGTTTAACATGACTTGATTGTTTATTTCAGCTCCATAATGCAATTTCATTAAATAACAGTTTTTGCAGTACTTCATGTGAGATTTCATCGGTAAATTGACATGTGTAGTTCGTTTTGCTAAAGTCGGAAGGTGGCACCTGGGACGTATGCCAAATTGTGTGGATCGTTCGTTGGCTTGCTCGTTTTCATGTTTTTTTTTTTGTTTTTTTTCAAAAAAAAATCATTACAGGCTTATCGTGGGATTTAGAATCCTCTCTTTCCAGTTGTAGGCATCAAAAAATGTAGATTAGAATTATCAGACAATTAGAAAATGTCAGTACAGTTTTCTTTTTAAGGGATCGTATAGTTTTGGTTGAGACCTAATTTCAGGTTTCTAACATTTTTTTTTTTTTTTGTGTGTGTGATAATGAGAAACCTCTTGTGAAATATGAAAGAGCATGTAATTCCATGAGGAATTCAACATTTATTGAATAAAAATTGGTTTTGACATGGCTGAGATATCCAAAACAGAGCAATTCTAAAAAGTGTGGGATCCACACTTTATTACAATCTCTTTGTTTTGCTTTGTTTTTGGATGTTTCAGTCATTCAAAACCCGATTTTCATCAAATAAACTGAATTCCTCTTCAAATGGTATGCTCTGTACTATTTCATAAGTGTTTTCTTTGTATCTCGCAAAAAGTTAAAAGCCCAATTCTCATTTCCACCAATACTGTACCATCCCTTTAACCTGGATTAAAAGTTACATATATATATATATATATATATATATATATATATATATATATATATATATATTATGTGTGTGTGTGTGTGTGTGACCCTGCACCACAAAACACACAAATAGTCGCCAGATATCGAGTTTTAGTTAAGGGCAGTTTCTGAAAGAGCTGACTCTAAGCTTTAAAATGATGTATAACTCAATTCAATAAATATTGGAAAGAAAGCGCACACTCTGGAAAAGTTTGAACTGAGAAAAGAGGCTGTGAAGTACAGGGTCTATTCAAGTGCCTAATCTTGACTAAGCCGTGCTCCCCGTGCCATGAATGGGACAAAAAAACTTAATGTAAACCATTGCAGCAACAACAATGAAGGGATTATCAGATTAAGCTGAAATTGAGCATGTTTGATTCACACATTCTGTTCATAACAAATGTCAATTTTCAAAGCAGTAGCATCATCAAGGGTTGTAGAAAAACTGCTGAAAACCCACTTTGCTATTCAATTATGATCTCAAAATAAGGGGTAATGTAGAAGAAGAATAGCTCTTGAAGAAAATATGGAAAACTCAAAACTGACCCGGTTGACCTGTTTCACCTTTCTTGAGTCCTCACATAAAATCAAGGGGTGCGACTTTTTGTTTGTTTTGTGATGCACGGTCATATACATATACATATATATATATATATATATATATATATATATATATACATATGATACTTGTAGTCCGCGTGTTGGTACCAGTGTAGAAAATATGAAAAAGTAGAGTGGTAATGCATTTTGACAATCCAACAGTGCTATTTATTCAGACCAAATTTTCGACAATACATTCGTCTTCCTCAGGGTCGAGGAAGACGAATGTATCGTCGAAAATTTGGTCTGAATAAATAGCACTGTTGGACTGTCAAAATGCATTACCACTCTACTTTTTCATATATATATATATATATATATATATATATATATAACATATATATATATATATATGTATATGATTACATATAATATGTACAAAGCAGGACGCCGAAAATTCTTGAGTCGAATAAACTCATGCTTTATTGGCCAAAAATGCATTACCAATTTGTTTCTTCATTTCTTTGTAGAGCCAATACGTGAAATCTCAACATGTTTGGACACATACACACACGCCCGCGCGCACGCACACACACACACATCACACACAAACACACACACACACAGATATATATACACATAATCACAATAAGTGTCATATATATATACGTGTATATATAATTATATATACGTCTTTATTTCTATCAAACTACAATGTCGACACTCAACACATGAGGTAGCATCACACTGTTTAAATGAACTCATTCGTATGGATGAGAAACTACAGTTCTAAAATCGGCATTGTTGAAAACGAAGATTTTAACAAAAATTGGAGCAACACTGATAATATCACGACAGTAGTTGAAAAAGAATACACACCTCTTCGGCAGGTGTAAGTTGTCCAAAGGTTTTGCTTCGATCATTTTTGTTGTATAATGTCATTTGCTAAGAAATAAGTGGACATTTCAGATTGTTAAAGTGGAATCTTAATGTATTTGTCATAGAATCCTGATTTACATCGTGACTTATTTTAAGCACTCCTCTCCTTCCGCTACATTATTGAAAACTGAAGAATTCGAATTATTGGACGCTCAAATGTCATATAGGACTACTAGTATAAATATGACATAACGAGTTTGCTCTCTTCTGTTTATAATTCACTTTTACATTTCACAAATTTCATGACTGTTTTGAAGATGCATCAACATTATTCTTTAATTAATTTGACTTACGAGAAAGAGCGTGAAGGAGAAATAAAAGCCCAGGCTATTAAAGAATGGATTTCTACAAGTATGGGCAGTTCACACGATTTTAATGAGGAATAGTATCACAAACACGAAGTCGATGACGTGCACTAGATAAAATAAGGTCTGTACGCCAATGCAAACACAGTTTATCCTCTTTGACTCCTTTTTGCATTGTGACATAAAAGATAGGGACGCAACAGGGATTGTCGGGCCAAATACTAAGTATATGCTAATTTCGCTGTTGTTGCTCTTGCTTTTGTCAATAATCCGGTCACCAGTGAGAGACCAGTGTCCCATTTGAAATTGTTATACGATAGCAACTCTTGCTGCACTGTGTGGCAAGTATCACGGTAATGATAAGAATCCTGCTTCCTTATTAGCTGGCGCTACTAAAGGTTGCATTTCAAGCAACGGGTTGCTAACGTAACATCCTTTTATGAAACGGGCCAGATGGATTCCGTTACAAACTTTAAAAAAAATATTGTCTAGTAGAGAGATTCAATTTTGACTTGATTGTTCCATATACTGAGGAGAATGCTGTTCAAAAGATCGTGCGTTGATAGAAAGAGAATGAATTTAAGTTTAATACTTTGCTAGAATGAATGGCCAATCATGGCAGAAATGAAAGAAGAAATTGCGACCGCGATTACAAAAGAGGAACATCCAGTCAAGCACATTCAGACACACGCTGATGACTTTATTCTGTGTTTCACGGTACTCCTTCATCTTGTACGTGTAAATCTGCAGTCCGATTCCCGATGCATTGAACGTGGTCATGTACACTATGCCGAGAAATGTTACTTTCTCCAGGCCATATTCTATAAACACATTTATACCAATCAGAAGAGTGATCCACGCTGCGATTACAATGGTGATGAACAGCAACAATGTCACAACGGCCTTTTGGGGTATGTGGGCCCCCTGGTGTTGCCGAGCTTGCCGAGGCTTTGCCGGCGATTCGGCGTCAGCTCTAGTAGGTACTACCTTGCCGGATGACTTCTGAAGCGATATTACCTGACTCCGTATTTGTTTTGCTTGCTTCCTTGCGGTCAGAATGACCAGGACTTCTGCCACAATGATCATAAGAAGGAGAGAAATAACATATATGTCGGCTGCGAGCATGAGCTGTACCTCTTTGGTAGTGTAAATGGTGTAAGCCAAACACAGTGAGGAATTAGTCCGGAAGCTCATCGTTGTTGTGACAGCGGCCCCCAAACACATAGGGAAAACCCAAGCGAATATAAGCATACAAGCGGTGAAAGTAGGAGTCATGATTCTCTGGTAGCGAAACGGTCGCATGATCTTGAAGCACGTGTCCAGTGACAGTGCGGCCGTGTTGGATAAGCCTATTCCCGCCATGCCCCAGAAATATACCACGAACACCAAGATACCGGGCTTCGATTTGAACAGGCACACGTTGAAGACGTAAGGGATCACGGAGAGAATGGACACATCGGCAACAATCTGACTGCAAGCGACAGACAGGACCACGGTATGTGTTGCGATCCACGTGGTCCTGTTGCCAATGGCAGCCTTGATGGTAGCTATGAGACTCCCAATGTTTATGAGTGTCAGAGTGACAAATATTACTTGAAAAGTAATCTGCCATCCCTTCCACATATCTGGATAGATGACCATTTTCGATACACCGGGTCTTGCTTGGGTGGGAGCGTATAATGGAACAGACGTTTAAAGCCGTATTTCGTGTTGCAATGTTTGATAACAATATCGTGTAAAAGCCCTCGTTTAGTGTTAAGACTGAGATGGGTACAACACAATGGTTGTTATCCTGTTAGAACATAAGGTTGCAGGGATTTAACATATCAACATGGAATTTTCCGTTTCGCGTGAAGACTCTTCTGTGCACTGTGGCTTATTGCTTTCACTGTACAAAGTTTGCTTACAACCTCCTCTGAAAAAAAGAAAACAAGAACAAAATTATCCGCTTTTTTATAATTCGTCACTCGTTAACCGTAATGCAAACAGTACCTGTGTTATTGCCACTTCAAATGTGTCAGTTGATGTGTAGCTGACCATGAGGAGAATTACTTATTCCCTTACACAGGTGAAAGTCAACAGGCGGCAAAGACCTTTGACCAGGTATCATCTCTTTGTTGAAACTGACCTGACCAAGATACATTTATTATGTCATTGGAATAACAAATGTGAATACCATGTAATCGTATTCTCCGTCTAACATGAGGCAATTGTAAGACCACTAGATTATCGCTATGTTCCTGCCAGCGTTACAACGGGGATCTGGAAAAACATCCTTTTTAAATAATTTTCAAGCAACGAACATCTCAAAGAAAAGCAAGAGATTACCAAGCAGAGGGGTTAAGATATGAGAAGATATATAAGGATATATATTGGTAATTTCTTGCTTTCATTTGATATGCCTTGTCAGCTTTGGATAACTTAACATTACAATGTCGGAATTTCGGAGCTTCAGTATTTGTTCCAAGTTCATCCTGTCACTGCCGGTAACCAGGGATATCCTGGTGGTAGTGTTGCTGTCCGGAAAGCAGCAGAAGACAGGTGCGATTCCCGCTAGTTATTTTATTTCCCTTCCCAGCGATGTTTGTTCAGAATGATAGATCGGCAGTGAGATCTTACAGTTCTCATTTGTACGGAGAGCGAAACTCACACCTCGCTACAAACATCTCTTTAATAATGCAAGGAGCTGATGTGACGGCAGCTAAGGCTAAAAGAAATCCAATCTTTTGCGCAATTTTTGTCAATATCACCCCACCACCATCTCCACCACCATTGCTTGATTGTTTTTGTTTTCCTCACCATGTCATGAACACGTGACAAGCTTTACAACAGTCTCTGCACTTTCCCGTACACCTCAATCGCATGATTATCATCCTTTAATGAGCCTGCAGGAAAGACTGTTTGACAGTCGTGAGAGCGGCAGCATGTTGCCCCCGTTAGGCTGCCTTCACACAGAAGTATACTATTCGGGCAATCGAGTATTCGGGCTCGTTTTTCGAGGGCACGCGAATAGCTTGAATCGAACGATAGGATTTCCTCACACCGGTTCACATAAGAGGGCACTATTCGAAAGTACCGAATAGCTGCGAATAGTATAGCAAAGTGGGAATCGAGCTTGTTCGATTGTCTTGCAGCGTATACCGTCTCTCGTTTATGAAATAATGACAATTTTGGTCTGGATTTGCCCTTTAGCAAAAATAAGCATGTAGACTGACATTCTGATGCAGTTTAGAAATTATTAATAAGATTTGCTGGGATGTAGGAGGAAGAAATCCTCACTGCATGGGATGGTGAGTTGACGGTGCGGGTGATGGTGTACTCGGTGCCCGAATAGCGAATAGCGAATAGCGAATAGCGAATAGCGAATAGCGAATAGCGAATACTTCTATGTGAACGCTGTTTTCTCCCTGCTGGATGACAAAGGAATGCTCTACTTTGCGACTGTCAAAGTGCTACCGTTTTGTTGACATAGTAACGAAGGTGGGGAAGAAATGGGGTTACACATCTCTCCACCAATGAATTAAGCTGTAAACTTTCCCACAGTACCCTCGGAAAGAATCCCCCATTATCCCTCCAGTTTGTCTAAGAGCATGAAATAAGTTCCACGGCCAGTTTTGCTGTCTGTGTACCAATTCACCTAATGCGACATAACCTGAGACCTCCGATTTTACGCCCGATTTATAAATTCTAAAGCTCAGGCTTATATACAGACATGCCGCATTTCTTCGTAACATGGGCATTACTTATACATGGCTGTTTGACAGTGTTCAACGTAGGGTGCTTATTGTCCATCGTGATTGTGGCGCTAAGAAGCAGCAGGGCGTGGATGGCCACAAACTCCGTTATCACATCCGTTGCATGTAGCCAGATGAACGTGGATATTACAGTTCTCATCAGCATATCCTACATGTTCGACATCTGTAAGTTTAGGACCACACCAGGAATCACTGTCTTCATCCTTATGGCCGTTTGGCTGGCAGGGAACGTCCTGGGAAACACGCTACTTCTTTCTGTTGACACCTGCTTCAAGATTCAGTGGCCATTCACGTATCAGAGATACGTGACGCCAAGGTCTACTAATTGCGCAATAGTTGCTGTCTGGATGGCTACTTTCATTGTTGCCTCACCACTCATAGTATGGGTCAAGTTTCACGAGGACGTTATTCCTGGCCAATGTTTTGCTTACAGAACTTACACTAACGCTCAAGTGACTTTGGCAGTGCTCCTAAACGCGTTCATCTCCTGCGAGGTGATTGTCATTGTAACTGCAGAAGTGATTGTATTCCGCATAGCTACGAGGCAGTCACGGGCTATCAGGAGGCTAGCCGTGTCGGTTCATCCTGCACGCGTGTCTCAGGAAAGCCGGGCCCGCACCACATCGCAGACCGAACGCGTTTCAGCGTGGCCAGAGCTACCCCGAGCCCAAGAATTTCAGCCTGTAGGTCAGGCGTCACAGCGCACCGCGTTTTATTTCTTGCTCTACGTCACGTTTGTCCTTATGGCATGGGTATTGATGGTGATCGCCATGAATACCGTTATATTTCGTGGCCTGGATAGCATGCCTTTTCTTGCAGGCTCTTACATGACCACTTTCGGCATAACCGGCGTTGCTCTACAAGTTTACACCTATAAGATGAAGAAGTACCGCGAGGTACAGATAAAACTCATAAACGCCGTAATGAATGCAGTCGATTTCGTTCAGATGTATTGCAACAAATGTCACCGTGGCTGCGTCTACTTCATGGACGTTTGGCCATTAGGACCGGGGACTTGGACATTGCAAAGGAAGTCACATGAAATCTTATAAACTTTCTCGCCCGTCTTCTCTTGCCAGCTGCACTAAATTGCGGTCGCCAATTATGCCAACCATGTGGTCGCAAAACAATTTTACCCGTGATCAGAGTTAACTCCAGTGAAATTTAGACATGCTCTTTTTTCCCTCTACTCTTTTTCCCCTGAAAATGTAACTTACCCTTCGTCAAGATCTGTAGTTTATCTGTGAATTCTTATGAATTCTTATGTCATAACAAAACGAACAATATTAACATTAAGGCCATGAAATATCTCCTTATAGATATGTTGTCAATTATGCAGCGTCAGAGTTTGGAATTTAATGGCCAGGATTTAATGGTCGATCAGCCGCTGATGACCAAATCTAACAGTTAATTGAAGCGAAAAACTATATGCATAAGAGTTCGTTTCCAAAAGGTACCTATGCCCTTTTCATGATACTGAAATGTGCACTTTGTATTCATTGTTAGCAGTCCCATTTGTAAAATTTAAAAGGTATTAAAACACTTGTGAGAAAATGGAGGAAATCAGGGAATAAAAGATGCCTAATTTAACACAGAAGGTGATTAATCCAGCTGAATCATTACAAAAAAAAAAAAAAATCAAAATCTGTGTTCATGCTTGAATGCACTTTGACCCTAGAGTAAGGTCAGGCTTTTTTAGCTGTATATAAATTTCCAGAGGACAACTATCATGATTTTTGTTGACTAATAGCTGTGAAATGTTTTGTTTCTATGCAAATGTATTCTTTAGATAGATAGAAGAAAGAGGACAAAGTGCAAATGAGATAAAATTAATCATAGCAGACAAAAATACACAGAGTCAAAGAAACTACTCCCTAAAATAACTTTTGCGTGGTTTATATCGCCATGTATAATGTTTTAAAAGGTCCTAAAAACCTCAAAATCATCAGAAAAGTTAAGATTTTATGAGTGTGCATGTGTGTGTTTCTTTTTTTTTTCAATCAGGTGTAGACACATGTTTATTTCCGAGGCATATTTTCTCATCCAGTTGTGGGACATGAATGTACGTGTATCATAAAGTCATAGCAAGAAATCACTTATAGGCATTTGGAATTATAATCCATTTTTTTTCCTCCTTTAACCAAATGTTAACTATTAAACGAAGATTTAGCACCTATTCAAAAGGAACTCTTCATTCTGGTTGTGTGTGTGTGTATGTGTGTGTGTGTGTGCGTGTGCGTGTGTGTGTTTGTATGTGTGCGTATGCGTGATATGCATGGTAAAACTTCGCGTGGCAGGTATGTTTTTGAACATCTGTCTGTACCTTTGACACTTTCGTCCATGATTTCAATGAAACATTGTGAATAAATAAGCGTACCTTAGATATATTGCCTGAAAAATCAAATAAAGAAACTCATGTTCCTACGTTGTATGTCATTCTTTCCCATCATGATATCATAAATGGGAAATGCCATAACTTTTCTACAAAGCTGTAGGGCGGATATTCAAGAAAGTAGCTTGAAACTGACATGTTTTCATAATACACCACACCCAAAGTTTGCTTTGATGAAGTGTTTCGCTTATGACTTTCAAAAGTGAATGTCTTTTGAGTATTTTGCCAGGAAGAAGGTATTTTTCTTTTATATTAGACCTGCATGTACTTCATCTACACTCTTAAACCGGAGTGGATAAGTATGTCAGTACTCAAAATTGTGACTTTCGCTCTCAATTTGTTTGATCATTTGATATTCTCGAGCTTCGCTAACAAAAACACATGGCTCTAAATGCCTTACTTCATCTTATACGGAGTGTTTTGGGTTCAAGTGCTCTTGGTGTGAGATGAGAAAAACGATATAATAAGTTATTTACATGTATTGATGTAAAATGTTAATGATTAGGGGTTGCAACTTATGCGTGGATTCACAAATTTATATCGCTGGGTAACGTCGTCAGGATTTCTACTGAAAACTATTTTACTATAGCAATTAGCTTGGTGTCAAGCTATGGTAACTACAACTTCATGCACGGTGTCACAAAAGTCATAACGCATGTTATGATTTCTTTGCGCTGTATGGGCGGTGGAGGGATATTTTGGTGTCAAACGCCTCTCGCATAGTTGGATAAGTAATTATGATTAAGTGACAATTTGCTATAGGATGAGCTTCGCTTTGTAGCTGGAAATACTGAAACTACGTGGCTTGAGTTAGTCTATTATTCTGTTTGTGTATACAGTATATTGTTTTTATTGTTAAGTAGGAAAATGAGCTGCACATCCTAAAACTAAATTAGAACACCCTTAAAAACAAATTAGTACTTGTTATGAATATCACAGATATTTGGAAGCATGTTTATCTAGGGTGAAATTCATGGGCTTTATTTTACTTTTCTTTCTGCATAACTATTCCTGTGTAGCTGTGACATACAGAATAAACGAGAGTATAACTTTGGCTTTTATACTGAAGTATGTGTATTACTTTAACGACACTTAGGCCTAATACTGAATTGAAACGACGCCCACTCGGATTCCAACTCTTATGCATGTTACATTGTTTTCATGTAATGACATAATTATCTTATTAACAGGTTTGTTACTTGTGTAGCTTGAAAGGTATATGGTTCTACTTTGCAGGCTTCGCACTTGCATAAGAGAAGTTGAATACTTTATTTCAAGAGGACAATTTTTATGACTGCATAATAGGATTACGTAAATTGTAATTAAAGTGTTTTTGGCAATAAGGAATATGCAGATTCAAAAAGTTGGGTTTTTAAAAACGCAAGAACTAAAAATGTACATTATACTTGAGTGTATATCGTATTTTTGATAAACAGTAGGTAACCAACATTGTTGTTGCATGCCTTTTAACTTAAGTGAAGAGATTAAAGGAAGAAAGAAATTGAATTATTCAGAATTGGTATAGCCCTCCATTTCTTTATTGTAAGAACGTGTTCAGTAGCTTGGAAGCTTAGGAGTCATTACAACATGAATCTGCAACAACTCCTGTAAGAGTTCTTCATCGTTCGTATCCAATTCACACAGTTTACCATTCGGACACACAAAACAAACAAACAAACAAACAGCAAAGATAGAAATAAAAGGTACTATGACGAACCAGGCCAAATTGAACCTCTTGCGTGGAAACTGCCACAGCAAATCTTGTACAAACAAACAAACAAACAAACAGCAAAGATAGAAATAAAAGGTACTATGACGAACCAGGCCAAATTGAACCTCTTGCGTGGAAACTGCCACAGTAAATCTTGTCACGATTTTTTCGTCCTGGTTGAAAATTATGACAGTGAGCTTAAAAAAACAACAAATAACAAAAAAGAACAATAAGAAAAAAGTAAAAGGAGTAAGACTACTTCAAGAAGGAAGAAGAAGAAAACATTATACATCGGGTTGAAGAGAAGCATTCTGAGTTTAATAATCAATTATGTTTATTTGAGGAAGAAGAAAAGTGGCTGGCCGAATGGCTAGGCGTGTCGTTGGTCATCTCTCTCAGTTCTAAAGCAGCATTTCCAACACATTTTTACGTCATCAGGTGCCTCATGTGTCTGTCAGTGAGCCCAGGAATCTCGAGTGCACATCACGATCTCGACATCCACGAATCATACAACCCACGAGTCATACACCCAACGAGCTATACTGCCCACAAGGCATGCAGCAGCTGGAAAGCTAGATACTATAAAGTGAACGGGGTCCATGAGCTAGACATCAAGTAAAATAAGTCCATGAGCTAGACGGTCCGCCAGCTCGATCCCGGCATACTGGGCAAATAAGGCCAACGAGACCGACTTCACAACACGGGCTTAATTTTCACTTAAGGATTATCATTTTTAAAGTGCGATTCTAAAGCACGTTCAAGTTGGTTTTGACATGTAGATTAAAATCAGGGGAACAGAATACAGCTCAGTCTTTAGTACTCCTACGGGTTCACACTTTCAAGAGAAGAAATTTCTCACAGACAGAGAGCATTGCAATATCGGATATTTGTCTTTCCGTAGTCATATCCAGTCCCTCTGGATTTACTGATGTCTTTACGCAGAAGATAGAATAGAACTCCTTCACAATGCAGTTTTTGCCTGAGTTTCAAAGTAGTCAGGAAAAGGCTGACATTATTCTCTCGCAATGACTGCCTCTCTCGCAATGACTGCCTAGCTGCATTTTTTACACAAAACAGGTAACGTTATTTATATAGGGAAAATTATTCATTCAGAACGCATACAAGTCGACTCTGATTATCAAGCTGAAGATTTTTACTCTCTACACAAGATTAATATACTTATCATGATTATAATCTCGATGATTTATGGAACGAGCACTCGGTCAAAAAATCACAAACCACTTAAATGTTTGCTATTCTTTCTATATTAATATCCATATTCATTTTAAGTTGGTATGAAATGGTGTGGACGCGCAAACCCTCCATGCATTAAGTATTGAAATGTATAATAATTGACAAATGAATCTAATGGATGAACGCGTTGTATCTGCTTAATTATTTCGAATCTTTTTTTTTTTAAACAAAGTAGTACATGGAAGAATTGAAATGGGAGGATATTATACTGTTCCATAATAATACGACCAATTCCTTAAACATTCTCATTTTCTTTTAGCCCGACGCTGATGGTAGGCTAACAGTGCTATGCTGGGTTCCATCTTGCTAAAACTTCAACCATAACATAAAACGACTTTAAACCTCAGAGTGATGGCATATGACTGAAGATCTCATTTAGATTATTGTTAACAGCCGGCAACCCTTGATACACAAGGTGTACGCACTGGTACATGCTTTCCAAAGACCACGAGCAATTTGCTGTTGAGTTTCGCGATACTCTTTGATTTTATAGGTATATATTTGAAAACCAATCCCTGAAATGTTAAATGTTATCATGTACGTCGTCATCATAAGTGCAAAGTTCCACACGCCGTTAGTTAAGTAAATGTTTGCGGTGATCATCAGTACGACCCAGGAAATGACAACGGTGGAGACGAAGAGCAGATAATTAATCACGGCTCGAGCAGGAACCCTCCCGATGCGTCCCGGGCGGCGTCGCTCGCCACCCCGGTCCCCACTCGGCTGTGTTTCGGCGGTGTCCGTGTCACCGTTCGGGACTGACGAAGGCGCTGTCGCTAGACAGTCCGCCTGGCTCCTTATCTGGCGAGCTTGTTTCTTCGCCGTATGAAAGACAAGGGCTTCCGCAACCATTATTATCATGACCATTGATCCAACAAAAAGGTTGAAGAGTATTCTTATCTCTAGCTTTTTGTCAGTGTACAAGGTGAAGAGGAGACAATGCGCTGTTTCGTTGCTGAACTGGATCGCTGGAGTGAAACTGGCCGCCATGCCCATAGAAAGAATCCAGGCTGTCACAATGCAGGCATAGGTAACTCTTTGTGTCATTAGCCTCTGATACCTGAACGGCATTGTGATTTTGCAGCAAGTGTCAATCGACAGCCCCGTGGTATTGACAAGCACGTTTACCGCCATGCCGCAGTACGAGAGAATGAAGAATTTCAGACCCGCCTCCGTTTCAAAGAAGCACGGGTTGAACAAATTGTACGTCGCCGCCACACTAGAAATATCCACAAGGATCTGACTCAGGGCTACTGACAGAACAGCACTGTGCGTTGGAACCCAAGTCCTTCTATTCTTGATTGTCGCTGTCACGATAGATAGAAGACCAATGATGTTGAAAAACGTGATTACGACAAAGAAGCATTGGCATGTTAGTTGCACAGCATATACGGCGTTCGAAGCCATAACAAGTAAGCAAGCCCTGTAGACACTGCTCCTTAGTACCAACCTACGGAGTATTGTACAACGAAGGTGGTTTGAAAATGTGATGCATCTCTTCTAGTTTGAAGAAAGTAGCCCGTAAATTTTACAACGACGACGACGACATTAGATTGATTTGATCAAACTCCCGTTAGCTTTTCATGGACGTCAAGAGGCGAGGAAAGAGAGAACGAGAGAGGAAAGGTTTGTAATGACGAAAGCCTGTTGCGCGGATGAAGACGTGAAAGTGTCAAGTGTCACACACTCGCTCTCTCAACTTTCAAATTAATATACATTTCGCCGTATGAGTGAAAAGAAAACACATCACTAATTATCTCTTGAGAATCACCGTTGTATTTATATTACAACTACAACAACAAAAGAGAAGACAGAAGCGTAAAAACTTATCCACTATACATTGAACTACGTCCTATAGTAGCTGTCGATGATCAAAGGATTGGGACCTACTGTTGGCAGGAAATTGTTTTCCTGGGACAAAGTTCATGTCTGTTAGCTCTTAAATGGTAGCTGATGTGTTCGTCTGTGTGTCTGGTGGTGGTGGTGGTGGTGGTGGGGGAGGGGTTTTTGAAGGGGTGATTGTCGAGATATTCTTATTTCAGACCTTAAGACACTCTGTTTATAGGTAGTTTCACTAACTATTATAGTTAGAATAGATTTAATCGAGGAGTTAGAAATAATTCTTTGACTTTCTTTGTCCTCTTAAACCTTCGTTGTCACGATTTACACATTTGCGTTAAAGTTTAAACTTGCTTTATTTCTGTGTGTTTTGTCTGGTGTGTGTGTGTGTGTGTGTGTGTTTGATGCTATTTTTTCAATCGCATTTTCTTTTTTTTTCTACTCACAAATACATTTGAACATTATTATTCTATTTCCTTTTATCATTAACAAAACTATATAAATTTTCGCCTCAGCCAGTAGGTGAATCTAAGCCCACGGAGATTATGTTTTCGTTTCCGTATGTTTGTCTGCCTGTTCAGTGTGTTCAAGATAATTTGAGAACGGATGAACGAATTTCTACCAAATTTAGGGGATGTATTCATAAAAAGTGAGAAAGAACCGATTACATTAAATTGGTGTTATGTGATCAAACTCAAAGTTTAAATTTCAAATTCAGTTTCATTTCCATCAAATAAACAAAGAAAATTATATACAATGTATAAACATAACATATTTGTAATTAATGAACAAATTATATGTGATAATGAGTAATAAAATGAAAAAAAAAAATGGTAGAAGGTTATTAGGATCGTATAGGACATCAAATAAGCCTAATCTCCCAATAACCCAAGACCAAATATCAGATTTCAACCAAATATGCAGGGTATGTAATGTAGTGAAGAGGGACCTCTGAAAGAACAGACCTACGCGGAACAGCCATGGACAAACTATTGCCATTTTGGAGCCGGTAGCTTCAACACCAATATACAGGTGTAGGGACATCTACACAATATTTGGTGTAAGTCTGCTCATTACTTGCCGAGTCACCGGAAGATTAAGCTTAAGTAATGTCTTACATGATCGTCCATTCCTGAGTTTATTTTGGGAGATCAAGGTTGTTATTTATGATTCTATGACATTTGACCTTTAATTTTATGACCCCCAAATTTAGCATTTTTAAAAATTTAATCATGAATCCACCCCGCAAGTTTGGTGAAATCTTGTCATCCGTTCATGAATCACTGGGAGATCAAGCTTTCTCTATGTCTTTAATGACTCCTGTGACCCTTGACCTTTTACCTGATCCCAAATTGAATCGTTTCTTTCTTATCTCATTGTATACGTATCCTGCATAACATAACATAACATGTCTGCATATTCAGGTTTGGCACTAGCATATTTGCTTATTGATGACCGTTCAGGTGTGCCTATACATACTATAGAGCAAAAAGCAAAAAGCAAAAAAAAAAAAAAAAAAAAAAGGTCGCGAAAAAAAAGAAACACACACGAAAATCTTAAGAAACAAGGACACGTAAAAAGCGAAAAAAATACCAACAAAATATTGTACATACATACATACATATATACATATACACATATTATATTGTGCTTGTGTCTGCGTGTGTGTGTGTGTGTGTGTGTGTGTGTACGTACACATACTTACAAAAGGAAACAAAGAGAGATGTGGCAGAGGAAAAAAGTTCATCAGATTTGCTGCAAGACGCTGAGAAATCACTATGATACCAATCTGCTCCAATCACCAACTATCAATAGAACATAAGTGCAACACAAACAAAATGTGGTTTTAATGGTTCTTCATAATCCCAACAACATTGCCCAGAACAATAATTATGGATCACATTTATCTCTTCAGATCAGATGGTAAGAGCAAGGATAATATTAGATACAAACGCCTTTGCGAAATGATTGATAAAAATGCTTCATCTCTGACGTCCTGTTATCGGCATTAAAGCCACATCTACATATTCAACTGACATTCATGGAGATTTCATAAATCTTGTTTTTATAATTATAGGAACTGATACGTATCACGATTCGAATGTTAAAGGGGATGGCTAGTAACCGATCAGTGGGAATGCTGAGGGAAGATTGTTCCGATCCTTGTAGGAATCATTTAAGAGTACATTATATATTAACTGTTGTGTGCCATTTATTTGCTTCAGAATGGTCTCATATTCAAGTAATGTGCAAATTAACAGTCAGTCGTCACGGCGTGCGAATCTCGCACAGAGCGCGGAGGACGTATGCACGCTCGGAGCGGTCATGAATACATAATTAGCTGTGCAGTGTTCTTTTTAAACTATCGTTGTGCAGCCCCAGCATAACATTCACAACTCATTTTTACATTAAATGAAAGAAAAAAGCTCAAGGTCTAATTTAGTGACAATGATTTGATAGTACTGGAAAGGGAATTGGGGTGAAAATACGAGTAATTTCACGCGTTGAAAATATAAAATTTAAACCCGAAAGAAGTGGGTCAAATACGTTCTTAACCACCTTGCATCTCTTTCATACTAAGTAAGTAGGATACTTTATCTTATTTTCAAAATATGGAAAAATCAGGTCATTCTATCTTTTATACTTCATGGGATCCAGCAAATTACAAAAGTCTGTCACATCGCTCTACAATGCTGGATCGTGATTGGTCAGAAACGACGGTCGCATGACGTCATCACATCGTCTGCTACTGTGGTTTTTTGACTTCCTGTGTCGGGTCTCGAAGACTGAAACTCGGCTTAAACGTGTATTATTCTGTCATATTCTGTCAAAATTTCGTAGATGATTAAGGATTCGTTATCGCCACTTTGTGTTCGTATGGATTTGTCATTTCTTTGACTACTTGCAGATACGAGCACGTCAACAATTTCACACGTTGTAAAAAAAAACAAACACACACTTGGGTTTAGTCCCATATACTAATATTTGTGTTACGATGTTTCTCATGCCTTTTCTTTTCTGAAATGTTCCATCGTGATTTTCTTTTCAGGTTTAGTTTTACATCAAGTTGTCTTGCAAGTTACGGTTTAATAAATAAAATAACCTTGTGTCTGTTTTTTTTTTCCTTGGACATTCTCACTCCTTCAAATTTTATTTCTGGTTTTGATGATATGTCCGCTAGATTATGATTTATCCATTTATTTTTTATTTTAATTGTTATTTTTTTTAAACTGGAACTTGGAAGCTGCAGCTGGGGACTACTGGTGATTTGCATGAATGTTAATCTTAAATAATCAGATGAACTATTAATCATGCCACATGTTTTTTTATTATTATTATTATTATTATCATATTATTATTATTATTATTATTATTATTATTACTATTATTATAGAGCCCGAAGGCGTGGATTCATGAAGCAAGCAGTCTCGTTTTCTTTTCAGGGTGATTATTTGAAATGTTAATTTCCCCTTCTTCTTCTTCTTTTTTTTTTTTTTTTTTTTTTGGGGGGGGGGGGGGGACTCCCGATTCCACAGAAGACTCTCTGGAAATTAGCAATTATGAACCAGCATAGAATCAGAAGCATGTCATTGAACAACCTCCCTGATTATTGCATTTCAATGTTGGCAGCTCTATATTATAAATGCAAACAAAATACTTTCAACGACACGCCAAGCTTCGCGCAATATGTAGGAAAATCTTGACTTCGGCGATCGCAAATTCCGGTGCAAGTCTCTTTTTAGTCAGTTCTTGAACGAATTTTTAAGTAACTTACAGATATTGCATCTTTTCCATTTTTAAAACAAGCATCGGTACATGCTTCCTCTGCCGAATTATATAACAAAAAAAATTAGAGTATGAAAAGTTTTATACCAGCCAGGATCCAGCAAAATAGAGGTTTATGTTTCGAATACATCAAAACTACGAGCAAAATATAAGGTAAATTTATTGAGGAAATAAACATTGAAAATATTTTTAAGTATGGACAAATTCTATATCAAAATGAAGAGTACAAAACGGGTAATTGGACTCACCCCACCATATCGAAATCGTATACACTAGCGCTAACTGCATGGCAACTGTGTTGGAGCTTGTGCAGAGTCTCGCAAAATCCCGTGAAACTTCAAATTCGCGAGACGGTCATGCGCATCGAGTAAACACTGGCACACGGAACCTCATTATGCCTAATTTGCATACGGCGTGACGACTGACTGTTAATGCCCCGTCACTGACCAGGCGCGCTAACCTGGAAACATCAAACTGCACATTACATTTAATAGATATGCATTATTGGAGACCGAATGATTGTTATCTCTTTCTTCCAAACTACCGAATTTTTCTTGTAGAGTGTATCCAACCCATTGTATCAATGGCGTCATAAGATCACAAAATTAGATAATGCAAACACAAAATGACAATTTCTGTTTTGAGACATGCCGATATGATAATTACCTAGTCACAGCTTAAAAGACTGCTCTACAATTCGTATGACGGTGTTAAGGGTGTAAAAAGAGTGAGAAAGTCATAACTTTACGTGGCGTAGGACCAGTATAGATAATTTTACAAGCGTTTATTGACCTCTGTAATGGTGTTTTGTCTCACTTTCTCAAATCCTTCTACGAAATTCGTATTGCTAATTGTTACATAAGTACAAAGCAAAAGAGAAAGTCAGAGACAGTTGTTCTGAAAATACATCAAGAAATGAATGCAACTGGTCTTTCTAGTATTGGGTAATAAACAACCGACTTAATCTTTGATATACAAATCATGGCCATTCATATCTATGTTTTATCTAAGCTATCGTGTTGATACCAGTCTCATCTCAATTGTACTCTCGTCAACTGTACAATCAATGTTTACGAGTATCACCAATGATACGCAGGTGCGATTCCAAAGGTTCGATAGTCTTTAACTTTTCCCCCCTTATCCGCATTTTTCTAATTAACGGACATTCGGAATTGTGGGAAAAACGAATATACAAAATAACGAACCTTAATTCATTTTCGAATTTACCAACCTTGGGAATTACTTCCCAATATTGCACGAACAACCCCTGTGGAATGTGCTTATTTTAGTACGGTACTTCGTTCCTTCAAACTAAATCCAAAGACTTCCGCAACATTCCATGATCCAGATTATTTTTTTTTTTTTGGCCTTTGTCTCTTAATTCATCATAATAGACATACACAAGATTCTGCGCCTACATTCTCACTCACACACAATATCTCGCAACATTTTCATAATGCATGTCCTACATAGGGCATGTTCTCTTTTATTACTTTGATCATTCCATGTAGGAAAATGCAAAGAAAAACAATGTAAGCAAATAATTGAAATTGATCTCTGCCGAAGCAATTTCAAAATCAGGTAGTACTTTCAACATCTACGTTAGAGTCCCCTCTACCGGTTAGACGGATGCAATTGACTTTGGGGAAATGTTTTTGAATGAAACCTCGCACGTTGTCCCTCGCAGATTGGTAGTAATTTGCTCTCAACCGAGCGAACTCAGGTTGACGCAGTGTGTACAACAAGGGACCCACCGACGTGAGGTTGACGACGGATATGCTAGCTAGAATGAGGGGTCCAGTTTGCAGCGTGCACTCCTTGCAAGCGATGGCAAGGTTGACCCATATGAGGATGGGAACCCAGCCGACTATGTAAGTGACGACGAACACGATCAGGTTGACGGTACTCTTTCGCAGTGTCTTCTCATCCCGTTGCTGATCGTTTGGCGATTTCTCGTTAGTACGTTTGTTTCCTTCTACTGCTTGAATCTCGCGGGCTTTTATTCTGGCCGTCTTGATGACTACAGCCTTCAAAGCTACGGTGACTGTGAGCGACGGGAGGATACAAATGTCGACAACAGTTATCAAGAAACTCCTCGTCCCATCGAAGATATGCTGTATCGGGCACTTGCTAGTGTTACAATCTTCATCAGTGCTAGCTGCGTAACACATGGTTGAAACCCCGAGTATGATGCTGCCGATCCACACAATGGCTATGACTGCCAGATACCTTTTTTCAGAGGTCACTCGCAGATAGCGGAATGGATGACATATCTTCAGGTACGTTTCCATGGCGACGAGCATGGAGTGGTAAAAGACGCTGCACATGGCCATGAGGGTGAAACCAAACAGGGCGTGGACGTCTGTACAAGAGGAGTCACAGAAACTTCTGGCTGTACCTACCAGCACCATGCAGATGACCTGCAACATAATAGTGGCCAGCCCCAGTGAAAAGAGTAGGTAATTCGTGATGACTTGGAGTGACGGATGCTTGAAGATGCACACGACGATGAACGTGTAGGCCAGAGCGGTTCCGACGCTGATTATGTTGAGTATGGACTGGAAGAAATAAAACCAGCCGCTATCCCCATCAATTGTTGAGTCTTCGCTCGGGATCGCGGCACATGCAGTAGTGACAATGTGTGCCATGATTATTGCGTTGTTTTGATACCTCATCTTACGTGTCATCACATCAGAGCTGTATTTCTGAGTAGGGTGGTCACCTCCTGTTCTGAATTACGACAACACCCTTGGTAACACACTCTTCTTAACTGTTTAGACAAGATGTTTCAACACATCGATTGAAGATCAGATGTAAGCGTTTGAACAGTTGGCTTGAACGTGATTTTTTTTTCTGCTACTATCGTGAGCAAACAATGAACCAACGTGCTATGTTATATTCATGCTTATAGCTTTATAATACCCTCTCGCATGTTACAGTGCCGCACAAGGTAAAACGAATAAATCTGCCCGGGTTATTCGTCTCCCTGGACGACAATGCAGTCGCGTGTACGTCAACTGTCCCTGCATCCTGGCCTTGTGATTATTCGAACACCACCCATTAGCTTTGAAATTAATGGTAGTTACACAGAATAATTCTCCACTCCTCCATCAAGCACTTATTTACTCATTATGGAGGTGGAGCCTGTTTATTAACGATGCCATTGTAAATACAAGGAAGCGCGCTTACATGTTTCATCTGTCACCACCGACGAGTCCCATATCGTTGTCATTTTTTAACAGTTAGGATTTTTATCACTTTGCAGAAGTCCGCCCTGTGAGGCTGCATCTTCTGTGTTGCGCAAACTTCCTTAAGTAACTGCTTTGTGGCGTGAACAACAGTCGTTGCAATGCCTTATTACAACCAGCGAGAAGTGTAACAAACCAAATCGAATCCAAGCCAAATCGAGGGTTCAATAATCAAAACACACACACAAATACACACACACACACACACACACACACACACACACACACAGAAAAAAGAACGATGTGTGAACATGAAGAAGAACGGGATAGTGGCAGATAACAACAACAACCAAACATATTTTAAACAGTCGACAAAAGAGGATCACCTCCCTTCACTGCCCAGGATTTACCAAGATTATTTCTTTTGATATTTATCATGATAATGGGGGGGGGGGGGAGAGGTGAATCAAAGTTATATTAATACGATAATCTATGCCTTGTCGAAGTATCAAAACAACTTGACTTGTTTAAATTGGGTTTAATTTAGGTTGTGGGTAGATTTGTCATCAATGCTATCTTCCTTCCATCTCCTATTCAATTTCTACAAGAAACCATTGTGAAGAATGTCATAACCTGGAGCCATGGTCTAACGATGAATAATCTTTATGACTGCAAAGTATATTTAAAAGGAACCAGTTGACACTTCCAGTCTCCTAGACAAGTGAGACAGCATCTCATTACATCGTATCATATTTGATAAGTTGCATAAATTCATGTCCCTGTCAATCGGAGTAACCATGAATCAGTATTAAGTTCATGCACTGACAAGAGATCACCTTTCGCTATAGTATAACACGTCAAATGGAACTTTAGGGCCATGTTTTTCTACTTCATAATTTCGTATTATGTTATCTACATTCCTTCCATATGACATTTACTGATTGAAATTTGAAAATCACAACGATCAATTATTGAAAATTTGATATGAACCTGGTTGATTAAAATCTGGTAGAAATCTTCACTGAACGTGTTTCAGAGCAACAGTAAACTCCCGTCCGGGAAGCTTGAATGTGACGTCACTACCCGTAAGTAGATATCCAATATCTATCTATTAGTGGTAGTTTTGAGGGGAGCATTGAATGGATGCGTGTCAGCGAAACAATAAATAAAGCAGGCAACCAAACAGCCAAATTTGGTCAGCCACAATACAACGCACACTCTACGTCAGGGATAAAAGTAAGATTAGATCTTTGAATAGGGAAAAATCGTCCGTCTGGCTTTTAGTAGGTCCTATTACTATTTTGATATGATTAACTTTTCTTCTGGTCTGACAAGACAGTTTTCGACTTCTCCTTATAATGTCAATCTGTAATATTATCTTCGTTTCAATATGAGGCCCTCATTCAACAACGCTTTTATTACAACCTTCTGCCTTGCATCTGATTGACAAATTACCTTTAATCGACGTAAATACATGGATTATTTAACTGTATGAGTGATATCCATAATAAAAATCGCGAAATACGTGTTCGGGTTTAACAAACAAGAATTATCCTTCAGTTGGAAAACTTCTGTGTGTATCTTTTAGACACACCAAACTATTTGGCTTCATACATTTATTACACTCTTCGCATTTTCCTGATGGCGTTGTGTATATACAAGATATGGTAGTTTATTTAGAAATACTGTATTTCATCACATGTGATAACAAGCTCGGCGACATGTAATAAATTATTACTTTGTTGATGATTATGTTTTGGGTTGATTAAAGTGACATTTCACCTCCCCTGTGTCGAAAATGTACCTATGCTTATCGGTGGGGATAGGGATTATATTATCCCCATTTTCAGCATTATTGCGGTAATGAAAGGGGGTTTCATGAAAAGGCAACAAAATGACAAACAGAAACAAATAAATGGTTACATGTTGCATACTTACACTAACATAATATATCATATCATGTTAATAAACCTTCAGCTGTATGGAAAAGGGAAACATTTTCAATTCTGCCCTGCTTCCATTCAATCCTCATAAGTCTTCACTTCTTTGGCTCTAATAGAGAGAGTGAAATGGATTACACACTTTTCACTTTCGACTTTAACAACTTCAGAAAAGATAATGCTACTACTTTGAAAGTTGTCATTGCTCCGATAGTTTACATCCAGTTTTTTGTCCCTTTCATTGTACAGTTAACGGAGCTTGATGAAGATTAAACGCTTGAATTGACCATGTACTTCACAGCCTGGTTTCTCAGTTCCCATTATCCAGAGTGTGTGCTTCCTTTCCTATGATTAGATAGGTTAAGAGAGTCCATTTGAATTAAGCTATACATCATTTTAAAGCTGAAAGTCTGTTCTTTTAGAATCTGCTCTTAAGATCTCTATTCTTTTAACTTGTTGTGTTTTTTTTTTTGATGCACGGTCACGTATAAGGTTCGTTGTTTTGCAGGTTCGTTAATCCAAAATGAAACAAGGGCCGTTATTCAAAATGTTCGTTTATCTTAAAATAGAAAATAAAAGTTCGTTAATCTCAAGGTTTATTAATCGAAAATGAAATTCTGCTGGTTCGGTGATAGGCACATTTCCCCCTTTTCTAATCAACAGACTTGCAGAATATAAAACCACGTCTGATTTCGGATTAACCAACCATTTCCGGATATAAGAAACATTAAGAATAACGAACTTTGGAAATAGCAACCCTTATTTTATTCTGCGACTAACCAAACTTGCGAATAACGAACACAGCCCTTGGAATGTGCATCCGGTACCTTCTTCCTTTAAAGTGTTACACATAGGATTTCCACAACATTGTATGGTTCAGATTTTATTGACAGTTTAAGGCTCCTATACGGTTTCTTTGTTTTTCTTAATTCATCGTAATAGACATACACTGTTCGTCTACATCCTCACTAAAGCACAATGCTCTCGAAAAACTTTCATAATTCGTGTCCTGCACAAAATATGTTCTGTTTCATGAGTTTGATTCTTCTATTTAGGAAAAAAAAAAAGTTTGCAAAAATATTAATAACTATTTCAGGCGTAAGTAATTTCAAAATTAGGTGATACTTTCAACGTTTGTGTCTCCTCTACCAGTTAGATGGATGCAACTAACTTTAGGGAAATGTTCTTGGATGAAATCTCGCACGTAGTCCTTCAAAGATTGGTAGTAATTTGCTCTCAACCGAGCGAACTCAGGTTGACGCAGTGTGTACAACAATGGACCAACCGATGTGAGGTTGACGACGGATATGCTTGCTAGAATGAGGGGTCCGGTTTGCAGCGTGCAATCCTTGCAACCAATGCCAAGGTTGACCAATATGAGAATGGGAACCCAGCCGATTATGTAAGTGACGACGAATACGACCAGGTTGATGGTGCTCTTTCGCAGCGTCTTCTCGTCCCGTTGCTGATCGTTTGGCAATTTCTCGTCAGCATGTCCGCTTTCTTCTACTGCTTGGATCTCGCGGGCTTTTATCCTGGCCGTCTTGATGACTAAAGCCTTCAAAGCTACTGTGACAATAAGAGACGGGAGGATACAGATGTCAACAACAGCCACCAAGAACTGTCTTGTCCTATCGAAAACCTCCGACATGGGACACGGATGATTTTTACATTTTTTACCAGTGCTACCAGCGTAACCCATAGTAGAAATGCCGAGTACGATACTGCCGATCCACACTATAGCTATGACTGCCAGATACCTCTTTTCAGAGGTCACTCGCAGATAGCGGAATGGATGACATATCTTCAGATACGTTTCCATGGCAACGAGCATGGAGTGGTAAAATACGCTGCACATGGCCATGAGGGTGAAACCAAACAGGGCGTGGACGCCTGTGTAGGAAAAGAAACAGAGGCTCCTGGCTCGACCTACCAATACCATGCAGATGACCTGCAACATAATAGTGGCGAGCCCCAAAGAAAAGAGCAGATAGTTCGTGATGATTTGGAGTGACGGATGCTTGAAGATGCACACGACGATGAACGTATAGGCCAGAGCGGTTCCGACGCTGATCGTGCTGAGTGTGAATCGAAAGAAATTGAAGAAGCCATCCTCATCAATCGTGGTGTTCGTGATCGGGGCGGCGGCACATGTGGTGTTGTTAACGGGCTCCATGGTTGTAGTGTTATTTTGATATTTCAACGTACGCGTGTTCACGAGGAGCTTTGCTTCTTGAGCAGGAAGGTCACAATCCTGTTCTGAGTTACGACAACATCCACAGTAAGACACTCTTCTTTAAATAGTTTAGGGGAAGATGTTTCAACATTATACCATTTGGAGAGCAGATCGAATCAGTTTATTCCGTTAGTCCTGAACGTGATTTTTTCTGATATTATGACGAGCAAACAATGTACAGACTAAGGTGTTATGTAATATTCATGTTGATAGCTTTCCGATGCCTTTTCGCAAGTTAGAGTGCCGCAGAAGATAAAACGAATAAGCCTGGAAGGTTTATGCGAATTCTGCGCTATTTCCCATAGTACCCCGGATGACAATGCACCTCGTGTGTACGTCAATAACTGTCTCACCCCCATGACCTTGTGATTATTCCAACACCACCGGTTAGCGTTAAAATTAGATGATAGTCGCACAATATTCTCAACTCCTCCATCAAACACTTATTTACTCATTATTCAGACATGTCAGAAGACATGGCGGAGTCTGATTATTAATGATGACATTGCAATTTTAAGGAACGCCATTTATATTTTTCATCTGTGACAACCGACGTGTCGCATGTCGTTGTCATTGTTACAAGTAGGATTTTTATCACTTCATTATTATTCTTCACCGTTCTGTGAGGCTACTCTTTGTGTGTCCGGTAAGTTTCCTTAAGTAACAGCTTTGTGACGTCAACAATGGCGATCGCAACGTCAAGATTTACCTCCACCCTAAAGTAAAAAAAAAAGAAAATGAAACCAAATTTAAACCAAATCAAATTAAAAACAAGACACACGGAAAAAAAAAACGTGTAAGAAGAAGCACGGGAGAGTGATAGAAAGCACACAGACTCCTTTAAAACAGTGCACAATAGAGGAACATAGTCATGATAATAGGAATAATGAAGGACACTTTTTTCTCCACTACCCCGGAATTTCAAAAGTTACCATAATAATACACCCTCTTTTAAAAAAAAAAAAAAATATGATAATGCAAGGGGGGGGGGGGGCTTGAATCAAAGTTATATGAATATCGGTGATCTTTCATCAAAAAACTTAATTTGTGTAAATGTGACCGTGCACCACAAAACAAACATAAAGTCGCACCCCTTAATTTTACGTGAGGAATCAAAACAGGTGAAATGGGTCAAATAAGTTAATCTTGCGTTTTTCATATTTTTTGAAAGAGCTATTTTTCTTCTTGAGTTTGGGATCATGATACCATTTTGAATGGGAAAATGCGTTTTCAGCAGATTTTCTACAACCCTTTTTCGGGGGAAGTATTGTTATTATTATTTTTCATTATTATTACTATTGTTTTCATTATTATTGTTATTATCATTATTACTATTATCATTTATTCGGCTTCCAATCACAGATATCATATTACATTTTTCGAAGTCATAACATATACTGGAGTGGTAAGGGTGCACCAGGTTGGGCATCCTGGGTCTGGAATGAGCCAACTAAATGACTTGGGCCCTCGGGCCATCCTCCCCAAACCACCTGGTGCACCCAAAACAGTCAGTTTACAATAATAAACAAACAAAATTCATTAAGAGGCATACATAAAAAACCCAACAAAAACCCAACAAAAACAAAACAACTGTTTCTTGTAAGTGTAAATGGAAGACATGTGTAACAACCAATCTTTCTTATTCTATTCAAAATCAGAGGTCATTTTCTACATACAAAAAAACTAGCAAAAATATATGTATATTAACAAAACATTGCATAAATGAATTTCAGCCCTTAAAGGTAGGGAATCCCATTTGCATGCCTCATATGAAGAGTTGTATAAATACAGTGGTATGTTGAAGAGAGTATTATTTTAGAAACTCCCATAAAGTATTGAAAGTGAAAGGTAACATTTAGTACATTTTTATTGACCGTTAGAGTTTGAATTGAATTTTTTTTCGGGGCTCACCGTAAATTCCAGTATATTACTAGGCTACCTTTGCAGACCCATGCACTCCATGTGTGTCCATCATGTATATTTTGTGAAGAAAGTTCATCAAAACTTATAAACATTTCTATATACATTCTTGCCACACACTCTATATGTTATTACATCAGCTCTTATACTTTTAGATTTGTGTTTATAGATAAAAAATACAGAAGACTGCAACAAAAAGGATTAAGTGTGGCTGACACACAGAACTACTGAGTAGTTGAGTTTTGTGCATTATTCAAATTGTAGATAACTGTTGACTTCCAAATTTCTCAGCAGTGGCCTAAACAAGTCCCCTGAGGTTAATGTTTTGCTGCATTTTTGGAGGTCTGTAAAAGGTATCCCCCTACCTTTAAATGGCTACCGATATCAAAACCCCACTTACTTATGTATAAATTTGAAGTTTTCATGATGTTTCACAACATTTCATTTTAACTTCATTATATTTGGATAATTAACAAAACAGAACTGCAAAAAAAAAAAAGAGAAAGAGACAGAGGGAGAGAGAAAGAGAAAAAAAAAACCCAAGGGAGAGAGAAAAAAAATCATAAATAAACTTAAATTATCACTCAACGTGACTAACACTCCCACCCAACACCCAGGGAGGCAGCTCAACCAGCAATAATTACCTGCATGCTTTATATTGGGGAAAAAGACAAAACAAAAAACTACCATGGCAGTATACGGCTCAACATTAAACAAATGCACACTCTGCTCACTAATAATCACATGTACCATATCTCAAATCAAGTGCTCATAACCCGACTAAAATATTGGTATAAACTATTTCTACGATACCTTGGCAACACAATGTTTGGCAAGAAAAAAAAAGGGAAAAACTGAAATTTGCACAACTATCATAGCTGTCACATTTGCCAAAATTTAAATCAAATGCTCAAAAGCCGAGGGAGTTAAATGAATTTACAGTAATATTATATGATTTTCATTCAAAATAGTAGAGTGATCAGCTATGTATTAGAGGCCCCTATTAATTTCCTGAAATCTTTTGTACACTCTTTACTTTCAAGTCTAATAACTTTTGAAAAGATAATGCTACTGCTTCGTAAGTTGGCATTTATCATGGACAGAATTTGTGAATAGAACATGCTCAATTTCAGCTTAATCTCATAATCTCCTCATTGTCGTTGCTCCGGTGGTTGACATCCTGTGTTTTGTCCCTTTCATCGCACAGCTAGAGTGGCTTGATGAAAGAAAATAAGTGAAAAAATAGACCCTGTACTTCAGAGCGTCTTTTCTCAGTTCACACTTTTCCAGAGTGTGTGCTTTCTTTCCAGTATTTAGGCAGATTAGTAGAGTCCATTTGAATTGAATTATACATTATTTTAAAGCTTAGAGTCTGCTCTTTCAGAATCTGCCCACGTCTGGCGACTTTTTGTTGGTTTTTTGATGCAGGGTCACATATTTGGTTTAATGTGGGTTGTGTATAGAATCGTCATTAGTAAATTTTGTCAGTCATATTCTATTTTCGTGTGTGTGGGTGTGTGTGTGTGTGTGTGTAAACGCACGTCATTTCGTCTTATGTATTTGTCAAATCTCTTGTTCAATAGAAAATAACGTTTGTGTGGATATGTCAAAACTAGAAGCCATGGCTTGGTGGTGGCGATGACTGTAAAGCATATTGAAATGGAACCTGTTGACACTTTCAGTCTTTTAGACAACAGCTCATTGCATCTGACCATATTTGATAAGTTGCAAATCTACGTCCGTGTCAATCAGAGTAACCAGGAATCAGTATTAACATAGAGCAGTGACAGATCACCTGTCTCTAGTAGAATCCGTGGAACAGAGGCTTACGGTCGTGTTTCGTAATTTCGTATTTTGTCACTTATATTCGTTCCATCTGATACTTGTCGATCCAGATTTGAAAATCACAACGTTTACGTATTGGAAATTATAAAAAGAGAGTCCAGTCAATCCGAAAATCTGTCAGAAATTTTCATCAAGCGTATATCACAGAAGTAATTAACTCATGCCCAGACAGATTGGATGTGAAATCACCGCCCGTAATTAGCTATCTTATATTTATTGATCAGTGGCGTTTTTGAGGGATCATAAATAGATGCGTGCCAGCAAAACAATAAATAAAGCAGACGAGCAGGCAGCAATATTTTGCTCAGCCACAATATAACGTACATTATAGAGTAAATGATAAAAGTAAGCTTAGGTCTAAGAATAAAGGAAATTCGTCCGTCTGACTTACAATTTTGATATGATTGGTCTATTTTTCTGGTCGACAAAAACTGTGATCTACTTCTCCGTATAATGCCAATCTGTAATATCTTCGTTTCAATATGAGGTCCTCATTCATCTACGCTATTACTACAAACTTATCGACGTATGTTATGGATTATTTTAGTGTATGAGTGATACCCATGATAAAGATCATGGACATACTGAGAAATTATGTTCGGATAAAACAAGAATCATTGCTTGGAAAACTTATGTCTGTGTTATTCAGACCCATCAAACTATTTGGCATCATTTATTTATAACACACTTCGCATTTTTTTTTTCTGATGATGGCTTGTACGTACGAAATAACATGGCAGTTTATTACTGTCAGCTCTTGGCCCTGAGTAACCTGGCTGACGATAGATTAAGTCCTGTTAATAGTAATATGGTGATACATAAACTGCAAAGAAGTGTATACCATAAAATAAACTTTTTTATTTATGAACGAAGTTCGTTACTTTCTGGCTCGTTGAAATAAGGTGAAAATCAATTGGTACATAAATCAACAACAAATCAATACATTACGTATCCAATGTGATAGTAATATTGGTGCACAAAATGATATACCACACGTATTTTAACGTGGTGGCAGAGATAATCTAAAGCATATGATATTTGATGACTATTAACAGGACTATTGTCAGCCAGGTTATTCAGGGCCAAGAGCTGACAATTACGAGCTCATCGGTAACTCCTAAAACATTCGGTTACAAATCTGTAGCGAAAGAGATATTATCCCTTTACTATCGTATCGGGTAAACAATAATGGGATTTTAAGAAAGCAACGAGAAAAAGATAGAAACAAGTAGTTATATCTCTCTACTATTGACACATTTTCCATATTGTGAGAGCCCGCGTTTCAAAACCCATAAAAGTGGCATAAATGTCATGGCAGTAGGGCTCAAAATATACACCGTGGGTCACCGTAGCTGTCTTAGAGTTTTTAGTTTTTAGATTTCAATTTTAATGAAAAGTATTTGAATATGTTTTTATGAGACCAGGCATATTTCTTGTCATTCCTTGTTTTTACTCAGATTTTCAGTCATGAGCTTATGTGAAAGACCCTTCACCTTATTTGAAAATATCATCTCCGGTTAATATTTCAAGTATTTCTTTTTTATTTTTAGGGCAACTTTTTCGTCCAAATTATCAGTACTTCTTTCCCAGCTGTGAACTGACTTCAGAGTCACTGGATAACTGCTTGAATGGTCCAAGTCCTCCCTGAGTCTTGAGCAACGAACTCCTTTCCCAGCTATGTGCATCCCTCAGAGTCACTGGATGAATGGTCCATGTCTTCCCTGAGTCTTCAGGAACAAACTCTTTTCTTATCTGTAAACTACCTTCAAAGTCACTGGGAGACTGCTTGAATGGTCCAAGTCCTTCCTGAGTCTTGAGCAACGAACTTCTTTCTCAACTGGGAATTTCCTTCAGAGTCACTGGATAACTGCTTGAATCTATGGTCCAAGGCCTTCCTGAGTCTTGAGCGACGAACTCCTTTCCCAACTGTGTACTGCGTGCAGAGTCACTGGATGAATGGTCCATGTCCTCCCTGAGTCTTGAGCAACGAACTCTTTTCTTATCTGTGGACTGCTTTCAGAGTCCCTGGGAGACTGCTTGAATGGTCCAAGTCCTCCTTGGGTCTTGAGAACTAACTTCTTTCCCAGCTGTGTACTTCCTTCAGAGTCACTGGGCAACTGCTTGAATGGTCGAAGTCCTTTCTGAATCTTGATCAACGAACTTCTTTGCCACCTGGGAACTTCCTTCAGAGTCACTGGATATAACTGCTTGAATGGTCCAAGTCCTTCCTAAGTCTTGAGCAACGAACTCCTTTCCCAGCTGTATACTTCCTTCAGAGTCACTGCATGACTGCTTGAATGGTTCAAGTCCTTTCTGAGTCTTGAGCAACGAATTCCTTTCCCAGCTGTGTACTTCCTTCAGAGTCACTGGATATAACTGCTTGGATGGTCCAAGTCCATTCTGCGTCTTGAGCAACGAACTCTTTCCCCAGCTGTGAATTGCCTTGAGACACACAGGATAACTGCTTGAATGGTCCAAGTTATTTCTGCATCTTGAGGAGCGAACTCCTTTCCCAGCTGTGTACTGTCTTCAGGGTCACTGGATGACTGCTTGAATGGTTCATGTCCTTACTGTGTCTTGACCAACGTTGAGCTGCTGTTTGGAACACGTGTGCTGGAGATGGGTGTAATCACAGTTGGTCGTTGTCATATTTGGCGTACTCCAAAGGATTGTGATAGACTCATTGTTTTGTAATTATAATAATTGTAATTATAATAATTGTAATTATAATCATGATTATATTTATATATTATTATGATTATACTCACTATAATTACTTTATTTGCAACTTTAATTGTGATTGTAATGCAATTGTGATCATAGTTGTATACATGTTTATAATTATATTCATAATTACAATTATAATCATAATCATACTTATAATCACTATTAGTATCATTATCATTTTTGATCACGTTCTTTAGCTTTTGTCGATTTTGACGCATTTTGCCGGCGACAATTTGATCCATTCCCGTATCTCTTCCATTGTTATAGATTAAGGAGAATTATCTCAAGAACATTATGTGCACAGTTTCATTACCTACGACATGCGCTTGAGTAGTGTAAAAAATCCAATGTTAGCTCTTTATGTGCCACGTTCGCCCGACTCAGTTGACGGCGTGCCAACTTCGCACATTATGCTCAAACGCACAAACCCGCCCAAACCGATCGATAAATCGCCAAACGTCACGGTACAATGAAAGCGTTTCTTGCGATTCCCTTCCTCTCACACATTGCTTGGATTTTGTTTGGTGATTGACTAGCAAGCGGTGTTCCCTACTGGATTTGCGTATAAATTCTAAGGTTTCTGTCACTGTTTTGTGTGCAAAAGTCATGCCTTTACAATAATGTAGCTACTGGTCATTTGAAAGAAAAACAATCATAGATTTGCCATACAATTTGCATCAAAGCAAAGTTTGGCATTTTCTTTACAACTTTGGTCACTACATGTCCAGCTAATCAGAAATCCATAAAAGTTTCATAGATCTAAAAAACAACAACAACAGAATGTTTACCAAAGCATGAATACGTTAGTGTCTCAGAATAATGTGGCACACAAGGGGTTTCCAACGTGGCACATAAAGAGTTAGGAGATTGGCTGAGGCAAATAGCGTATAATTTTGAGCGATCTCACACATGGCGCTCGAAAATAAAGTCAGCTTTTGTCGTTTCCTCGTAAATGATTGGTGGTGTTGTGCCTTTATTATTGTTTAGTTCCAAAGAAATGATGCTTATTATATGCAGTCGGTCGTGTCTATCTCATCATTCTTAGCTTTCGTAACGACATGCACTGGAAATAGTCTGAATTAGAATCTACAGTAATCTTTGCTTACAGTTGACTTTGTGCAACATTCTTTGTAAGGATTATTCGAAGACCATTAATTTACTTATGAATATCATAAGTCAAAACTGATTATACAGTATATTTAGTTGTTTTCTTCCATATGGGATAATTACGTTGAGTCTCATCACGATGTTTTTGCACAAAATCGTAAACAAAATAAAATAAAATGAGAATAATCTACATGTAGGGTGTTACATAGCAGAATGGGTTAAGCATCATATATAAACATCTCGCATCAAGACTGCCATCAGATGGAACAATAAGAAACCTCTGTAGTTATACCCATTGTGTTTTATAGAGAACAAGGACAGCTCAAGTTATGGTTAGAAACGCGCAATATTTTTTATCATTCGATTTGCTTTCTTTTTTTTTTTTGCAGCTTAAATCGAAAATGTGCACATGTTTCTGTATCAACTTTATATGAAGAGTTTGTTCGCAAAAACCGATAAGTCCATATTTGCTAAATGGAAATATTTGCGATTAAAGGTCAAGAAAAATAAAGAGAATGATAAGAAAATTTTTGCTTCTTTTGACCATAATAACTTCAAAAATGTACCTTATGTAGTGACCAATATATCATTTAAAAGGTATTATTTTGTACTTTATGGCAGAGAAGGTACTTCAAAATCTTCAAAAATGGACTTATCGGTATTTGCGAACAAACTCTTCATATATTATAATTAATACATATATTATAATTAATACATAAACATGTACGTATTTTCAATTAAAGCCGCTAAAAACAAAGTGAATGATTGGAAAAAATATATATATGTATATATATATATATATATATATATCCGTGTGTGTGTGTGTGTGTGTGTGTGTGTATGTGTGTGTGTGTGTATGTGTGTGTGTGTGTGTAATTCTTGTGTTTGTTTTTATGGACTTTTATGGAATCAATTAATTGATAAGTAGTTTCATCTTTCTGACAACCCTCTTTGCATATTATCGAGGGAAGTAATAATCTGATATAGGCCTACGTGGCTGTCTAGTTTGTTGTTCTCCAAATTTATTACTTTTTATATAGTAGTCTGATTTTAAAAAGAAAAGGAGAATATCGCATAGCTACAATTTCTGAATTTAGCAGGCATTGAACAACAGCATTGCCATAATTCATGCATATTTGAAAATTACTAGGGGACTCACCTCGATACTTTTCACCAGTCCTTTCCACTGTAAATCCTTGAGAAGTTACTTTTAATGACATTTTCTTCATCGTGTAGGCATGGATATGCTTGTGTGTATTCTAGAGAGCTTGAGTTTCGGTCTTTTTTACATCATAAAACGTTCTGTTTAGCTAGTTTGCACATCTTTTACCCTTTTTTTTTTTTGCTACTTCAAATTCTTTGTGATTTTACGTAGTGATATGACAATGAGAAAAGTGACGAAAATGGATTGATCTCCAATTCATCAGCAAGCCTCCGAACACCCACCCACACACACACACACACAGACACAAAACAAACAAAATAAAAAACAAGCAAAAACAAACAAAACTAAACTAAACAACACAAAGACGAAGACAAAACAAAAACACCACAAACACATCAAACCTTGCCGGTCAGAGTTTCATATCGGGAGAAGGCTTCTTTTTTTTTTCTTTTTTTCTTTTTTTTTGGGGGGGGGGGGCAAAGGTCAGTTCCAAATACGCCACACTCACTTCACATTATTGACTCTCTTGTAAAAAAACACACAAACCACTTTTATTGTAACTCTTCTCATCATTTCTCTTACATCTATGATCACATACTGTTTCATTGCTGTAACATACACGAAGCAGGATCTCTATCAACTTTGATGAATACTTCTACTGCGTATGGGGGAGGGATGATTTTTTCAGAGAGTTAAAAATTATTTTAGCAAGAGTAATGCTGCCATATGTTGAGCCGTTGAGCCCCAATAAGAGCAAAGTGTCATACAATAATGTTTACGAAATAACGTTACTAGTGATGTAATTGTGAATGCTCCTGGCAGCAACCTCTCTCAACTGATCACCTGACTGTCGAGCTTTTGAATACATTTGCGACGCTTATCCTGCGACATACCTATAATAAGGCAAAACACGCTGTTCTCCCCAGTGCGACACGGCTATTTCCATTATCCAATTCAAAATTAGGCGCGAAATATCCATTAGCACTTAGCGTTACAGATATAATCTTTGCTCATCTACGAGAATCGTTTAATATTTTCTAAGCCTTCAATTAAGCGTAAAGTAGCTTTGCCGTTGCTCTCATTTTAATAGTACGAAATTGTTACTTAGCTGAGATTCATTTCAACAGAAAAACGAATTAGCCAGCTCTATCCATAGTCAACTTGACAGGTTTGGACACACGACTCATATGACAACATTGATATTGCAGGTCATGGCTAACTCGACTTGACTTGTTTGTTTGTTCATTTCCATTTAAGAAGATGGCTTGATATATATAGAATTCAGCTACGTTAAACTGGTCTTCCATGAGTCTAGTTGGATGTGAGGTGGGACAACTTCACCGGGTAGATACCCTGCTCTTTGCGATTAATGAATGAAGCAGAATCTTTTACGTGCACGAATTCTTACTCTCTCATACACGGGACTTCCATTTCATGTCCTATCCGAGGGACAAAGCAGTCTTAACGATAGGGAAAGAACATCACCACACATGAAAAATAATAGTTATTCCTTGCGTCACCTCTCTAGCAAAATTCCTAAATTTGTTGAGAAATTAAAAACAAGCGTTCGGACCAATTTCTAAACGATGGCGATTATTGCTATTTCACGTTTTCACGCGTATGGAAATTCTAGAAATACAAATTGTCTAAAAAGAAATATAAAGAAATATATTAGCTGCATCGATATGTGTCGTTCCAATATCTGGTATCTATGACCTCCAATGGATTACAAAACGGAATGATCCTTTTCCTACTGGAAGGAACAGTGTCCACAGTGTGTTCAAAGTGTGGTCACATGGTCGACTATGTGAAAACGCTCGAATTTAACAGTGTGAAGAGATTTCAAACTGTGTTCACACTGTGTTTCTCACAGTGTGGGACAGTGTGTTCTTTCCAGCAGGGATGGCAGTTTATTAGTAATAACACGAATAAAAGCTGTTATAGTGTGAGGACGAACTCGTCGATATAAACTTGTAAAACATTACTTTGTGTGTTACACTGTGAATTGATGATTACAATGTGTTCACACTGTTAAATTTAACAGTGTAAAGAGATTTCACACTGTGTCTACAATGTGTTCACATTGTGCCCACATTGTGTTCACACTGTCTTCTCACACTGTGGGACACTGTGTTCTTTCCAGCAGGGTTATCCAAAGCTAACTAAACTGAGGCCACTCCCTCAATTTGATCTGTATCACTTGTATCTTTCTGACACTGTATAGTCGAAAAACTTCCCAGTTTTTTCGGATTCTTTCCCAATGAAAGGTGTCCAAAAATGTTTCATTTTGCCTTCGCGGGCGAAAGCTGGCACAAGTGTACGCATTTTTAGGTGGCGATCACCTGGAATCTATTCCCTTTGAAACTATTCTTTTCATGGTGGTGTTACCATGGTGTCAAAAGGCTGCACACGGTGATGAAAGTTCAGGAACTCGTAAGGATTATCCGGTTCTTACCGTTCAGTTCTGCCCCCCCCCCCCCCCACGGAAAAAAGCAGTAACTGACATTTTTATGAATGTTACTTTTTTTGCAAAATGAATAGTTACCCAATGCTCTCCAATGTTAATAGGTCAGTTTTGCAACTAAAAAAAAAAAAGAATTGAAAGTGATCAAAAATGCGATTTTTCACTTTTGCAAAAAGCAGTAACTGCATCCAGTTGATTCAACTTTGCAAGTTTCCCCACGGAAGAAAGCAGTAACTAACACAGCCCACGGAAGAATGCAGTAACTAACAATTTAGTCTAATCATTCAGACTCTGTATAGTCCTTCCTGTATATTTTTTCCCTAATACCATTTATTTTTCTACTAATTTTTTTTTTTTAACAATGTAAACAGCAGGTTATTCCATAATTTAGGGGAGTAAATATAAAAAGATTGTTTCACCAGTAACTTGACTCTGCCCACAGGGAATCATATGACAAGTTGTAGAAAAAGCTTCTTTCTGGAGACTAGCAAACCTGGCAGACTCAGCGCGCTCAGAGTGCAGAATACGCGTGCAGCTAGCTGCATGCGCATAAATTCTGCAGCATACAATAACTAGCTTTATAAAATGGGTTCAAGAATGTAGCCAATTGGAAGCGGTGAAATGAGTCACGTGTGCATGTATTAATTCTCACTAACATCCGGACTCACTGACGGCCGACGTCACAATGTTTGCACTAGCAGTGCGCACTCAATCAGTTGTTACAAGTGCGTCGCGCGCTACTATACGCGCTGTCAATCCTGTAAACAACTTCTAGTTCGGGCTGCCGGCCGCCTTTCTTGTGTGCATATGGTGTGGCGGGCGTACGTATACTCTTATACGTACAGTACTTAAATGTGCGGGATTTCCGAGTGCGACGTGTTTGGACGAACATCTTCGGACATCTTGATCCACAAAGGTACGTGAAAAATGTTGTTAGTTTTCGACCCATTTTATAAAACAAATGATGCACAGGATTATTTCGTGGCGTTAGTGGAGACGCAGCTCACTCTCGGGGATTTACAATGTAGTGCAACATGCACTCGGCTTCGCCTCGTGCATGTATCACAATTGTAAATACCCTCGAGTGGGTTTATTGCCGCTTGGTCTATTCCCACTTGGTCTAATCACCAGTTGGGCCAACACCATTCGGGCTAAACCCATTTGGTCCACTTCTCACTTAGTCTACTTGCCACATGGTCTAATAACCAGTTGGTCTAATGACCACTAGGGCTAATCGTCAGTTTGTCTAATTCCCATTTAGTCTAATTGCCAGTTGGTCTAATGTATTTTTTGCCAATACGTCTAATTGCACTTGGTCTAATATCAGTTCGTCTAATGTTCAGTTGGTCTAACACAAGTTGGTCTATTGTTAGTTGGTCTTCTCCACTTGGTCTAATAACTAGTTGGTCTAATAAACACTTGGGCTAATTCTCACTTGGTCTAATTTACACTTAGTCTATTTTCATTTAGTCTATAGCCACTTGGTCTAATTGCCAGTTCGTCTAATCATCATTTGGTCTATCTCCCACTTTGGCTAATGACCAGTTGGTCTAATGACCAGTTGGGCTACCACAGACTCTAGGATACTGAGTCTAGGTGTGGTAATAAAGTTGGCTCGAAAACTAGCTGATTTATTATATCTTAAGTTCAATGTTGCGTAAATAGGAGGAACGGTTAATTATCTTTTTTCTTGAAAGGGTGAAAGCCACAATTCAAATGCGTATACTAATTGGGCTTGAATTATTTACTTTAATTCATTCATTTGTCTTTTTGAATATTTAATTAGTAGTAGGCCCTATGACTTTGCCAATTTTTCCGCGCGCCAGAATCAAGTACGAGAGAGCGCGCCCTTTTTGTTACTGGCCGGGTCGGGCGCGCCTGAGCTGTCGGTACGATCAGCCGGAGAACGTTGGACGGACGAAACGTTCAATATAAGCTCAAGATGGACGTTTTTAAAACTTCCAAAGGCAAATTTTGCGTTTCACATCAAGGGTATTCGTATACTGAAAGGAGGAGGTCGAACGGATACATTTATTGGAGATGTCGGCATAGGAAAACATGCTCTGGCACCCTGATCACAATGGAAGCGGCAGGCCACATGGCCTTCCCGAATCCCAGGGAGGGCGTACCGCACAGTCACCTCCCTGATGTGGACGCCGTGACTGTGGAGAGAGCACAGTCGAATATCAACCAGAGAGCTGCAACAGAACTTGCTCCCGTGCCATCCATTTACAGGGATGAGCACGTCAACTTGTTGTTGGATAACAATCAAGCGGCAGCGGCTTCACTACCCCCATTCAGGTACGTTGCACTTTTATAGTACTGTAACAGTAACTTCGCGAATTCTACAACTACAAGTGAATGGTCGATCCAATTACATGTTACTAGTAGCTGGCGGACTATAGTAGTACTTGTACTAGTACTGAATAGTAATACTAACAGTAACAGGACCTTTTTTAACAAACAAAACTGCAAAATACATAGGGATTATTTTTGGTGTACACTTGTGTACATGTAACTAACACTAAGACCTCTGTGGTCTCAGAGTAAAAGTTCAGTGTACATTGGTTAGGCCTACTTGGAATATACTTTCTTTTGATAATTTTACATGAAGATTTGGATGTCATGTTTTTATTGCCTTTTGTATGTTTGATACTATGCCATAATGGCATCTCACAATGAATTTGAATTAGCGAAAAATCCCCTAACAGAGAAATATTTGAAGCAAATACAGTGTATCCATGAACCAGAAGGCAGTAGCTTACTGAATAAGCCCACTAAGAGTGGTAAAATTAAAAACAGTTACGGTAGTACAATGCTACTTTCTAGGGACTTATAGATCTAGGACCTTTTATCCTCAACTCAACTGCCAGATACTGATTATTAATTATTGGCAATCAAATACATGCTACGACCCTCATATTAGGCAAACTTTATCTTCTTAAGGTACATAAGTAGCATTCAACTATACGAGTAAAAACAAACAAAACAAAAACATGTGATCTGCACACACATTTCAAGACTTAGGCCCTGTTTCTCAGAACTAGTATTTTGTCAGTTGAGTACTTCTTTTTAGTGATCAGAGGACTTCAATTATAGTCTACTTGTAAATGCAACGTTTAAAACTCCAAAAACTGCTGAAGGGCTATAAGATTTCTGACAGTTGTTTCAACTTCTCAGTTCAGGAAATTTTTTTTAGTATAATATTTCAGGATATTATATATATTTGGAAAGTGGGAGCACTGGGAAGGGTGGGTTACTTGGCTTGATAATTATTTATTTTTTTTTTTCAGATCGTTAGCCAGTAGTGCATATCGCAGCAGGAAGAAACACCTACCACCACTACCAAGAGAGCTGGCTGATCTACAGCTTGTGGCACCCTGGAGTCAGACAGCCACAGGTGACCAGTTTGTGCTGTTTGATCAAACCCTGCCAGACAACAGAAACAGGATCATCTGCTTTTGCTCAGAGGAGGACCTGCATCAACTCTGTGCCACCAACACGCTCTACATGGATGGGACTTTGGAATGGCTCCTCCCCTATTTATGCAGCTGTACACAATCCATGGATTTGTACATGGAAAACAGTTGCCCCTGGTCTACGCTCTTCTAACAGGTACCGGTTGTAAAAGGGGTTGTTTCCCCTTGCCATTGTAACAGGAGCTCCAAGCAACTTGCTTTATTGGAGCAATGAATTATGTGGATACAGATTAATGGCACTTGGCCATTGATTGCCTATTCTCCCCTGAAAAGTATAAAAACAATAACTCAGAATTGTCTATTCTAAGGCTTCCCAGTCTTATTTGATGATTTAATTGGGCTTTGGTTTGCTCTTGGACACATTCTTCTTCAGCCAAAAGAGTTTGCAATTTGTTGGGTTTGATACACATGTAACTATTCAGGTGTTTTAAATGTTTGTAACGTGCAATGATTTAGAAGTTGGTTTGATACACATATAACTATTCAGGTGTTTTAAATGTTTGTAACGTGCAGTGATTTAGTATGGGTACACACATCACCAAAGAAAAAAATGTATCGTATGTACAATGGCCAGAATCACAATACTAGCAAAGGAAAGCTAAAAATTGAAAATGAAGAAAAGTAACTGCCCAGATCCTCGCTTGTAATCCTGATCATGCCTTTGCTTACCAGGCTCAAGGGGGCTCAAATGTTGACTTATGGACCAAGTTATGACATGGAAGGAGCTATTTTTTATTTACTTATAAATCTGAAAATATTTGATTTCAAATGGCATTTAACAGATTGATATGGGAAGAGTTTAATCCTTCGACTGCTAGGTTCAACGGGGAAGCCACCTGGTGGAAAATCTCTGTGTGCCTCGTGTGACTTCATGAGTCAAAGTAGCAATTTTTGAAAATGATGTTGACTCAGCAAAATTGTCCCAGAATCCAGATGCTTTGTTCAAATTCATTGATCGTGGTGTCATGTTGTAGGAAAAAGAGACGCCATTATGCAAATTACATTTTGATTTGTTGGTCATTTCTTTCTGGGCCACCCTGTGTATACATATATCCACATTTGGGAGACACTTCTTTCTTCTCTATTGTTTTCGTGTCTCCTTTACGTCTTTTCGTCTCTCCTAACTGTACGTTTTCTATTGTGACACAATAAATGTGATTGTGACGTGTCTCCTAAAGGTCCAAAGAGGTTATGCCAAAATTATGACTATAAAGTTGTATGTCTGCTATAGTTTTTAAAACTTAAAACTTGTATCAGTGCATTCTTGTTGAAAGTCACTTTAAAAGAAGAAAAATGTTTTCATTCACACTAAATTTAATGCAAGGAAATAAATGTATGATGTTGTGATGTTACATGATGGTGTGATGTTACATACATTTTCCTTCAATTTCTGCTTTAAATACCAAACAGGTAAAACAGTTCAGATCTACACTGAGCTGTTCAGACACCTAAAGAACAAGGCAGCTGAACTTCAGAATGCTTGAATCCTCAGAAGATCATGACAGATTTTGAATCTGGACTGAGGAGGGCTGTCATGGCAGAATTCCCTCAGGTACAGCTGTGTTTATTTTCAGCAGTTACTCCATGCTGTATTATTTTTTGTGTTCATTGTTTTTCATGTATTCATATTTGATGTAATTGTTTTAATTTATCATTACATTGTCACTGTCTTGTATTTTTTTTTGGGGGGGGGGGTGGGGAGGGCGGAAGCAGGAATTAATTCATTGTTTTTTTAACCCCTTCGTCTCATTAAAATTACTGCTATATATCATAAGAATAACTAATGGTAACATTGTTATTAATATAAAATGTATTTCATTTTTGTGTCTGTGTGTCCATATATGTTCATAAATTCCAACTTTGAACGAGATACCAACTTCTACTTAGGCATTCAGACATGGGATTCAAAGGTCACACAAGTCACTGTAGATCAAAATTCAGTCAAGCAATTGTTTATAATTGATATCTAATGTACACTGGATGTGTACTACATATATATATATATATATATATATATTTTTTTTTTTTTGGGGGGGGGGGTAGCAGGGGCATGTCTCGTTGGCTATCATCGATGCATCAATATACAAATAATGCACTAGTTTGAGTGGGTCAGGAGGAATTGTGTACACGAATTACAGTCTCTGAATTGGCTGAACCCATGAGGCGCAGCTGAGTGGGTGCTGGCAAAATTCCAGGGTAATGCATGTACACTATTTCTACTGACCCACAAAATAAACTTGTGCGTTATCGGTTTTATAGAATGGGCCCCAAAATCTATTAAAACAACAAGATCTCCATTTACAGCAGTTTAGATCTGTTTCAAGAAAAAAAAATCAGGCATAAAAAAAGCTATTTTTTTACCAGACGCAATATTTTTTTTTTCAGCTTGGTGCAATTGAATTTTGCATGTTACGTCACTTCTGACATTGATATACTGTACTAAAACCTATGTTATATTTTTGGAGCCCACATCCTACAAGCTTTGCTTTTTAGTGGGTTCCTCATATTACACGCCAATTATATGTCCTTATACATTTGTGCATTATTGGTTCAAACTGACCATTGTGTGAAAAACATTTCTGCTTCAAATCAAATGGAATATAAAACTTGTATGAAATGTGGAATATGGAACATGAATAATAAAAAAAAAAAATAATTCGAATGTAAAAGAAAGCAAGGCTCAAGACTCAGAAGTACATGTAACTTGATACTTTGAAAGGATGTCATCTTCAATTTACCAATCAGATTGCAGAGATTCTCATATCCATATATAAAAAAAACAGTAATTTCCATTGAAGCAGTCTGCTTGCTAGACTACTAACAAGGTATCGTCAGTATCGATTCTCACCATCGCGATATTGCCTAGCTATCGTGTGTATATCGTGTGTGGCCAGTAAGAATTCTAACATGGTAAGTGACCAATCAGATTGCAAGGATTCTGCGACCAATTCTATAATAAGACATAGCACAGATTTTGGCCTTGAGTTAAATGCAAGACGCTTTGTACTTTTGGCTGTGGTACAAAGTTGTTTTTTTTTTCTTTATGGCATAATTATCATTGCACAAAGCACTGATAACTATACTTTTTTTTTTATGGCAGAGAGTAAGAAAGAATGAACCCAAGTTGATTTTAAAAATGTGTTACAGTTCAGTTTTAATCTACCTAAATCATCATAGAGTGTTGGGTATTGATATTACTCACAAGCATTAATCCAGGCATGCTATTTATTCAAAACACATAGGTGATCCAATATTATGCATTTGCTTGCTAGTGACTTGCCTGTGTTAGAGAAGTATATGATCTTGGTGTCATCCCCCCCCCCCAAAAAAAAAAAAAAATAAATAAATAACTGTATGCAAGGCCATTTCAAAGAATTACTGATGTGCCAAGATATGAAAAGTGAATGGTTCTGCTTGTTTCTGTGCCACCCTCAGAATTATGTGCAGTACATTTGATACAATTCTGCTCTTTTTTGTTTTAAATCCTGTGTCCCTTTAGGCAGAACACAAGGGCTGTTTTTTCCATTTTTGTCAGGCAGTGCATCGCAACATCAAGGCAGTTGGACTGCAGGGACTATACAATGATGTGGGGCAACCTGAGGTCCGGAATTACGCCAGGAAACTCATGGCAACGGCATTCTTACCTCCTGCGGAGGTCGTTGGAGCAGTCAACGCATTGCAAATGCAGGCACCAGTCGTTGCACGCATGGACGATTTCACTGATTACTTTAATCGTAAGATCTCACTTTCAGTCAATTCTCAATCAATCATTTTACCAAGGGGGTATAAAGACTAAAAATTTGTATCTTTAGCCTAGCTTTTACTTAAGATGCTTGAATAGTGGCCTTTTTCTGATATCAAAAACTATTTTTTGGTTGATTTAAATGAAGATTTTTTTTCCTTTTCATTTATTTTTTTTCTTCATTGTTTTTTATGACTCTAAAATACAATCATTTGCGCCATTTACCATCAAACAATCAGTTTCACTTGTAACCATCCATTTAGCATTTTATTCCCCCCCCCCTTTTTTGCCATGGAGTGACCACAAAGTATGAAATTCAGCACATATGAAGTACAGACAAAAATACTGAAGAAACTTTGATACTTTAATTGAAGTATATTCCAACTCTTATTTATGCATATTTTCACGTTTTTATGTGGATCTGTCCCGAAGGGTGCCGGAGGCATTATGTTTTGGGTTGTCCATCTGTCCGTCCGTACTAACAAGATTATACTAGTGTGGCTACTTGGGACAATAACACGCAATAGATGCCCTTTATTCTTTCGGGCTTGTGTGGCTGTTTTTGCTGCTTGTGTGTCTAGTTTAACAAAAGAGAGAACAAAGGGGTAGCCACACAAGTATACCTCCTTGAGTCTGTGCATCCGGCTTACCCTCCGTCTGTCCTATTTCCTGTTACCATGATATCTAAAGAACGCCTGGATGGATTTTTATCAAATCTGGCTCAGGGATACTCCATGATGACCTGATTAGATTTTGGACCAGATCTGCCAAAGGTCAAAGGTCAATACACTATGAGTGAAAAGTTGTCTTTTGGATTTATTTCCAGTCACAAATATCCAATCTGAATGAATCTTGGCAGGAAGAATATTGAGAACATGTGAAATAAGTTCACAAAATCTGGACTGAATTCATCAAAGGTTAAAAGTCAATAAACTTTGTCTAAAAGTAATGTTTTTGCCTATTTCCTCCAAGTAGGAAAGACCAATTTTAGGAAACTTGATATGAATGTTATAGAGAAGGTAGGCAGAGTGTACAGCAGGGGTGGAATATAATCGTTGATTGGTAAGTTGCCATGGCAACCCAATATTAGTTTTTTTACTTTAAGTCTATAGGAGGCTATATGATAACGTCCAGTTTTGAAGCAATTCAATTCCCATTCAATGATACAATTAATCAAATAGATGTACAGAAAGGTTTAAGACATTTTTATGAATTTTGAGTGTTACATTGCCATGGTGGCAACTCCATAGATTTTATTATTTAATCCTTTAAATTTAAAGGATTAAGAACTTCCACATGTTTGAAGGGATTCCCATCAAAGTTAGTACAATTGATCGACATGAGATATGGAATATAAAGATATTTTGTGTAGGGTAAGTGGTGCATTGCTATGGCAACCTTATATTTTGTATCTTTTTTTTTCTGCTTCCCATAGGGTGCGCAAGTATTATGTGTTGGAGCGTTGGAGTTCATACTGTGATAGCTAATGAACACCTTTGTGATGTTGCTTGGAAATGGAACTACTTTTTTCTTCTAAAAAAAAAAAATAATTGCATCAAAAATTGTGCAAAGGCAGATTCCCTCCTCCCCCTCCCCCCACTGGCCCTTCAGGAAGGTTAGGCAAATATATTTTCAAATTTGCTTGAGCTTTATCTTTTGGTTGAAACAATTTTTGCAAGCAGTGACTCCTTTTTATACATTTAGTGCAACATATAGGCAAAGAATTGTTTACATGCACAAACCTCAATAAAGATATTAAATTCATCCTTTGTTTAGATTTAAATTGTACCTACCAACAACTTTTGGTATCATGTCAGATGTGCCCGGTGTGCCCCATGTGCATTTCTTGTCCGCATTTTACTTGTATACATGTATTTGAACTTTATATTTTTTTTTTGGAGGGACAGCTATCATCGTATTAAAAAAGAAACAACAGTTCTCCACAAATCTGTATGCGCATTTTCACTGAAACTAATTCTGTTTTGTATCATGAAAATATATATATATATATATATTTTTTAGGCTTGCTTTACATTGTGTTTTCATTTACATGTATTTCTAATTTTCCATTCTGAGAACATTAACCCATAATGTGCCCATTGAGTTTAAAATCCAGTGCCACAGAGTTAATCTACCAGTGCTAGATTTATTCTGATGCTATTATAATCTGGTGAGTTACACCAAAATTTCTCAAAACACAAACTTGCTTTGAGCAGTGAAGGTGCATGCATTGAACAATGGAATCACTCATGCGTACAAAGCAATCCATACTACACAATGGGCATAACAATGAATGTTTGATGATTGTGAGTATACATGAATGTGGCAGTCTGCTGTATGCAAGTACATGTATACATGCACATGGCCGCCCATCGGATGCTTGTGTACATGAACGTGTCACATTAAGGGTTAATTCTCTCATAATATCAGTATTTACATATTGTATATTATATATATATATATATATATATATATATGATGCAAGACATCACACTATGCCTTGATGATCATACTATGTCCCCTTCGAACTCTGTCAAAATACTAGGTTATGTTTTTGATAAGCAAATGAATATGAATGATTAAATTACATCTGTATCAATTAAAATCTGTAAACTATCATCTTAGGAACATACCGCGGTAGGTAGGATTAGGAAATGTGTGGATAAGGAAACATGTCACACCATTGTTAGAACATTGATTACTTCTAAGTTATACTACTGTAATTCCATGTGTAATGTAAGGTAAAAATGTTGATCGTTTGCAAAAAAAAAAAAAAAATTCAAAACAAAGTAGCATGTACCCTTTATTGTAAACCTAAACACACTCATACTTCTTTTTTGTCCCCGCCGAACGAGTTCGAGCAGGGGACTATGAAACGGGCTCCGTACGTGTGTGTGTCCGTGTGTCCGTCCGTCCGTCCGTCCGTGTGTCCGTCCGTCCGTGTGTCCGTCCGTCCGTGTGTGCGTCCGTGTGTGATCAAAATGTTCAAAATGCTACTCCTTCGCCATTTGTAACCCGATTTTGATTCCGTTTGCTTTATGTGATGGCACTAGGTGAGGGCTTCAAAACTTCTACACAGAATTTTGACCTTTGACTTCTTTGACCTTTGACCTTGATTTTTGACCTGTATTGTACATTTTCCTACCAAATGCTACTCCCTCGCCATTTCTAACCCGATTTCGATTCCGTTTGCTTTATGTGATGGCACTAGGTGAGGGCTTCAAAACTTCTACACAGAATTTTGACCTTTGACTTCTTTGACCTTTGACCTTGATTTTTTTACCTATATTGTACATTGGCTACAAAATGCTACTCCTTTGCCATTTCTAACCCGATTTCGATTCCGTTTGCTTTATGTGATGGCACTAGGTGAGGGCTTCAAAACTTCTACATAGAATTTTGATCTTTGACCTCTTTGACCTTTGACCTTCATCTTTTTACCTATATTGTACATTTTGCTACTGAATGCTACTTCCGGCGGGGACATATATTACGCACCGCGTAATTTCTACTTTTCCTTGTTGATCAAAGAATTGCAGTGGTTACCCATCAGAAAACGGATCCAGTTCAAATCACTTACATTAACATACATTAATGTCTCAACAATCAAGCCCCCATGTACCTATCTGACCTCCTTACCCCCATCAGTCTAGTATTGACACAAGATCTTCACAGCATCTACTACTTCACGTCCCTAGAACATGCAAATCTGTTGGTGATCGTGCATTCTCTTCATAATTATGCCCCCAAACTAGGGAATAAACTACCACGCCGACTCGATCAATGTCAATCCATAGATACTTTTAAGAAATCGTTAAAAATCTCATTTATTCTAGTCGGTCACTTTTGTTTTTGTCAAAGAAGATGTTTCTATTGCTTACTTTAATTCTAATGTATTGTATATGTATTGTAAGTCCAAAATAATTGTTTTTGTTTCTCTGTCTCTCTCTTTGTAATTGTTGTAATGCGCTTTGTAACGATGAGAAAATGGTGTTATGTAAATGACTTATGACTTTGATATGACTTATGACATACTTTGTTCTCTTTTATAAGGAACATGGATGGCTGGCAACTTCCCTATTGACATGTGGAATGTTCATAGGGAGGAACGCAGGACAAACAATGACGTAGAAGGCTGGCACAATGCCTTCACGAGGATGGTCGCCAAGTATCACCCCAACATTTGGGAGTTCATCAATGCTCTGAAAAAACAGCATGCATCAGTGACAGCAATCCGCCTTCAGATCGAAGCTGGCCAGGTTGTAGGAGTAAGGCAACCCAAGTATGTCAGGCTTAATGACAGGCTCCAACTTCTCACTGCTCGGTATCTGAATGGAGAAATCCCACAGATGCATTTCCTCCAGACCATCTCCCATACACTTGCAGCTACTGTGTGAGAACAGTCCATTAGGTATACCTAATGAGCAAAGTCTACAGCTCAGATTAGCAGCAGATTGTCTGTTGCTCGTACACACTACCTGATGGTTGACTATGATCATGCTTTTTCCTCAGGAAAGCAACTCTTTAAGCACCTCTGATTTGTTTTGTCTTTATTTCAATCTCAGGAATCAGAAGAACTGAGAATTTGGCAAAGTGTTAAGAAACCAATAATTTGAACTTTGGGGTGTAAAAAGTTATCACCCCAAAACTTCATGACTGTTTTTGTAATTTCTTTCACATCTCATAGATTTTGCAACACTTTGTAAGCACCTGGTGTAAGATTGCATAGTAGCTGGCAATGCATAGTAGCCAGGAACTTGATTTATTGTATCTAATGATGATTTAGTGTAATTGTAGATTGTGTTTTTAGCTCACAGGCTATAAAAAATTAAGGCTGTTCATTTTTTTTTTCATGTTGTTGTTACACTTTCAAAGCTCATGGTAGTTGAGCTTAGCAGCTTTACTTGAGTATGTGATTCATTACCAAGCTGTAAAAATTCAGGCTGTTCACTTAATCACTTTTTTTAAGTGTATTTAGTTGCTCATTAAAGACCTTCATATGTTTTTGTTCATGTTTTTTCATGTTGGTGTTACACTTGTAAGATTTTAGATTTCAAAGCTCATGGTAGTTAAGCTTGGCAGCTTTTCTTGATTATGTGATTCATTACCAAGCTGTAAAAATTCAGGCTGTTCACTTAATCACTTTTTTAAAGTGTCTTTAGTTGCTCTTGATAGGGACAACGTACAACTTTATAGTAGTGACATGAACAAACATGATTGATAACTGATAAGTGAAAATACAATCAGTTATAAATGGAAATTATCTTTCTGCCTTATTAAAAAACTGTCTTCATATATTTTTATATCAGTATGTCAGTATTGATCTTGGTTAACATATGTCATAGCTGTTCTTTATGTCTTACATATTGGAAATTTACTTTACATTGGGTGCTAAGTTGCATAGTAGTTGGCAATGTATATACGCAGATAACTTGATTTTAAGTACCTAAAGGAGGCTTATGATGTAAATTGTCTTTTAAAGGACTTACAAATTCATAATTATATTCAAACCTCATAGTTGTGTTTTTGATTCTCTCATTTCTTTTTTTTTTTCATATTCATATAGCAGGGGATAAGTTGATCGTATTTTACAGATATCATGGCTACCCTCAAGTGATTTTATAATCAGGCTATAAAGTTTCAGGCTGTTAACATACTTTATTGAAATTTTAGACTTTACAGATAATGTTAATTGAGCTTGGCAGACACAACAGCAGAAAAGCAAGAGTGGCAAAGTTCACTCTTATGTTGATTAATTTTTACTCTAATGTGCTTATGTTGATCAGTGTGAAACTGAGGAATTTGAAACCTGGATAGGTTTCAGGAAAACTAAGTCTTTCATAAATATTTATGACTAAATAACTGGGTTTGAATTGGAATGTGAAGGTGAATGATTTATTATTGGGAAAGTAACAAGATCTTAATGAAGCCCTGCTTCCATTTTCTACTTGGCTAATTTCAACTGCTCTACTTAAGATCAATCCATGTTTTTACAAATCCATGGTGCACAAGGTCATTGTTAAAACTCTGTACAGGCTTATGTGCTCAAATTGTGTTTAGGGAAGAATGTAACATAAGCTTTAATAACCCAGACCTAATGAGTTTGTATTATCATTAGTACCCTTGGTTAAAACTGTTCTCTAATATGTTTAAATCTATGGATGATTCTTCCCTGGCCACCTTGTAATGAGCTTTTCCAGTAATCTAAAAAATAATGTGTTTGAATACTTCCATGGTTGGCGATTTCCTGGGAAATACCAGAAAATACTGGAAAATACCTAAAGATATACACACAATTGTGATGAAGAACAAGTTTAATGGCCATTAATGAACCCATTTACACATTTCTTACTTAAGGTAAGTTTCTGATACGATTTGCAATTAAATGGACCTGACAAAACCTCTTTATCCAACAACAACAAAAAAATCCCTTTCCAATTGCTTTGCAAAAAAAGTGGAAAAATCTTGTGTTCCAATACTCAATATTCAAAACAATTAACTACTTGCGTGAGCGCCTACCATAGAGTGAAACTAGTTTTTATGATGTAGGTTTTTTTTTTTTTCAATAAATGATATCAATATAACTTAATTTTATGATTTGAAAAAAAATGGGGGGGGGGTACTTCGCAAAATCAGCAAGGCGATATTTACCGGTAAATATTGATATTAACCGCCTGGTATTTCCCGCTCCGGTATTTACCCGCCAACCCCGAATACTACATATACTGAAAGGCTTACTTTAGTTATTGCTTTGGTGGATAAGCTCAGACGGTAAAGCTCTTGGGTCAGCAGGTGGACGCTATACTGATGTGATTGAACTATAATGCTCAATTCCTATTCCAGACCTTAATTTTCATGTCTAGGTTTACAATAGAAATATGTGTGAATATAATATGTGTACTTGTATATCTTTTTACCTGTGTATATACATGTGCACACACACACACACACTCACTCATGTATATATATATATATATATATATATATATATATATATATAGCTCATATGCCACTGAAATTTGTAAAGCATTTTGTATTTTATTAAGCAGACATTATTTCTATCAACGTATTCTTGCCTTTATTATGTACTGGTGCTCACATAGCGACACCTATAATTTTTTCATGTATTCCTATAGTACCATGCCTTCTATTCAAACAGCATTGGGCAAGTATGACTCAAAGGTCTTTCAAATTTCTTGCCTTTTTTATATCAAAAGTGTTCTCCACATATAATGGGATATGTTAAGAGGAGAAAAAAGATACTTTATGCCAAAGAAATAACATAGTTTAGGTATGTCATAAGAAATATTGTTGCAATGTAGTTGTGTGTGCTATAACAAAGCTAAAAGAGACCTTTTTGTTACATGACCTACATGTATACGAATGTTTATTGATTAAAGTCTTTTACCATGGTTTTATACATCTCGTGGTTAAATGTAATAATTTTATTCCAGGCCTTGTAAAATGTGTGAGATCTGCCTTTCAATTCAGCAGCAAATGCTGAATGAAGTATGTCTGGTGATGATGATGAGTGTGTATCAGGGGCATTCTGTCCATGTTTATCATTTCAGGCGCTCGGGATATTAACAGTGCATAGCATAAAATGAAATACGTCATTGTTAAGACAGTGTTGTTAATATTAACAAAGTAGAGTTACGGTCACTGACGGTCACAATAATGATAATATATGATATGATGATAATAACACTATATGTGACTTAGGGGGAACTCGAACAATGAGGTTTATTCCGTCACAATATCGAGTTGACGTTAAGGGGGATCGAGACTACCGGTACTATAAGGGGAAACATTTGCTCTCTCGAACAATGAGAGAACAATGAGAGAAAACAAAAGATTCCCCTTAATGTTCCACCTAAAGTAATAATAATGATAATAATAATAGTAACTACTTTTAGTTAATGTGTGAGGAATAGAACATTAATTTAATAGTATGAAATGGGTTATATGTGAAGAAGGGGAATTATATAAAGTTCTCTGACAGGTGTAAATGTTAAAAATATGAATGTTATAACATTCATTACAGAATACACCAAACTGCACCAATTTAAGCTACAAAGTGCAAAAGTTCCCAACTGTGGGAGGGGGACACATCCTCCCCTTGCTTCACTGCTCCACAATAGCCTTCTCAACTTTTCAACAACAAAAAAAGGAAAAAGAATCCCCTTGAGACATTCTTATTGATGAGCCTGCAGTCCTATCTTCTTCATCTAAGAACAATAACAACAACAAATTATATATATATATATATATATATATATATATATATATATGTATGTATATAACGAAAATTGTGTGACTTGTAATATGGTCTGGGATGAGTGTAGTTTGGCATGAGCCCATACACACAAAATTGTGAGCCCCCATAGGTCCGCCCCCCCCCCCATAAAATTGCTTCTGGCGCACCTGCCCTAAACCTTTATTTGAAAAGTCTTAAAGACTTTTTCTCATGATTGAGGTCATGTAATGTTCCTCTCCACCAAGGACATTTACATTTGACATAAATTTACTGTCACTGCGATTTAATACTGGAATGGACAGTCTTCATCAGTCCGCATCTTCAAAAAGGCATCAAACATGGTTTATTTTCGATCCCATGCAAGTGATTTATAAATATGCGTGGTATCACATGACTTTCAATAAAATGTGTGCTTCTCCCAGTCTGTTACTAACTAACAAATTCCAAAATAGCTAGGCAGAGAATATGTTTTATAGTCACTAGTGGGGTCACTGGGGTGGGCATAATTATTAGTGACCACTGACCAATAACACAACACGAGTAGATGATTCCTTCCCTGGAGCTGGGTCTGATCCAAAAATGGTCATCATAATTCCTAAAATTTGAAATTAAAATTTATTTTGACTGTTGTATATGATGAGAAAGCTGCAGATCTGCACTTTCATAAAATACATATGACTTGTTACCAGGGTGGCCAGTTTCTCGAGAATTGACCACTTAAATGTGGAAAGCGTCCTCACAGCGCGACGGGACGTAATTCTCGAAGATGTAGAATTACGAAATATCCAAGAAACATTCTGAAAACTCTGATTTACTCTGATTCTTCATTTTGGTACATGAGTTTTGGCATTTGGTTACTATTAATGGGCTAAAATTTCATTTTTTTTGTGCAATAATAAAAAATTATGAATTTCATCAATCAGACCCAGCTACAGTATACAATAATTGTTGACAACAGATGGAAGGATCTGCTGGTTTGCATAATGATTTATTGTATGTTACACTGATTTAAAAAAAAATATATACTGATTGCATATTAACTCCGTGTAAAGAAGATAATTTCAAGCCATTAAACTGATTGTTTATAGCTGTGATAACATTTTTCAGTTTGGTGGATGAAAAGCCACATCACAGATAATTATGATAGTACTCCATTACCTTAGAAAAAAAAAATCAGTTTCTTGGTCCACCTGGTGTTCACCTACACATCAAGAGTTGCAAACTCTCATAATTCCAAAAGCACCCCATTTCATCATATCTCTTCTATCCTCGTTCGTTTCGTTCCCACGGTTTTAGGTCTTGGTAACTCATTCCTATTGATATATTATAAGGAATGATGTATCATGTAGAACTTATTTTACTGTGCATTTTTGTCATAATTATATTTCCGAGTTCATGAAAAATAAACCCTTTTCCCGGTTGGTAGAATCATGACACGCTTTATACTCACATAAAAGTTGTGGCATGTATGTTGTCGAGTCGAAATTTCCTTCTCAGATATGCCCTATTTTGTAAATTTTAAAGTAAAAGATTCTTAGGTATGCCCCAGATTGAACATTTTTCAAGTTGACAAATGAGAAAACTCCCTATACCGTCGAAAGGGGATACCCCCATCCGGCACCCTCCCCTGCTCAACTCTGCAATTAATGATGAGTTGTGTATTAGGTTGCTGTAAGATGACTGTAGATGAAAACACACGCATGTGTGTGTATCATATACGTCAACGGTTATGAACACTTCCTTCTTTAAATACAGTCATGGTTATGTTTCTTATTTAGACCAAGTGGCATTAGACTAAGTGAGAATTAGGCGAAATGGAAATTAGACCAAGTGACGATTAGCCCAAGTGGTAATTAGACTAAGTGGTAATTAGACCAAATGACAATTAGACGAAATGGAAATTGGACTAAGTGGTATGTAGACCAAGTGGTAATAGCCGAAATGGGTGTAGCCCAAATGAACATTAGACCAAGTGGCATGTAGACGAAGTGAATATTAGACCATGTGGAAATTAGACGGAATGGAAATTAGACGTAGTGGCAATTAGCCGAAGTGGAGTTAGACCAAGTGATGATAGACCAACTGAGAATTAGACTAAGTGGTATTAGCCGAATTGGTCGTTAGACGAATTGGATATTAGACCAAGTAGAAATTAGACGAAATGGTAAATAGACGAAGTGGTTGTAGCCCAATTGGGTTTAGCCCGAATGGTGTTAGCCCACCTGGTGATTAGACCAAGTGGCAGTAGCCCAACCGATAATTTACCCCTCGAGTGCGCTACGCCTCCACTAACGCACTCTCAGGCGCGGTGGAGCACCCCAATTATCTCGCAGAAATCCATCGGCAGCCGAGCCTCATTTGCATAAAGTAAACAACATGTACTCGCGTAGTTGAGAAAAAGTAAACAACTTCTCAAGCTAATAACAATTTAAGGAAACCTATTTTCGGATTAAAATTGAGTTAGTTTGAATTTGAAAACATGTCCGAATATGCACATATAACATATTAAAGGATTTGACAATGACAAAATGTGAAATTTTAGCGAAAACCTGGCGAGCAAAATTACCAAAAATATGCCTCGAAAATCATCCTAAAATTCACGAAGTGTGATTGCGGAACTAAAGCGCCATTCGAACAAAGTACACCGAAATTTATTTATCTGCTTGCATTTCAAATGTCATACCGTAATATTCCCGGCCATGGTTGTGTCGGAAAAAAAACAGAAGGTGATGTCAAAAATGACACGAACGCAAAGCGTACAGGTCGGTCCCATGTATATATAATCGCGTGACTGTAGCGTTGCATGTCACAGCACACACAACGCTTTGCTGCATGCAGCGTGCGCGGCAGCAGCTCAGCAGTCACCGCCGTGCGACACTCAGCAAAATTGACTGCGTCACATGCAAACCAACAATGAGCACGAAATCCTGAATCTCACGTACCACGCATGCCCAATATTACGGGAAAAGAAATGACGTCATTTTCAATTGTTTCGCTTACTACAATTTTCTATTCCAAACCCTGTAGAAACATGTTGATTTCTCAAAAAGTACAGGTGAAACCAAGCGAAAACTTTCACCATATATGGATTGAGGCCTGATAATCATATGTTGCCAATTTCGGACACATTGGAGCCCGGCCATAGTCCAGTCGGAAAAAAACAGAGAGCATGTTTTGCGAGAGGTGATTTTCAAAACGCTTTAATATCTCAAGTTCCAGTGCAGCAAATTCCATACTTTTTTCATCAAAAGGAAGGTTTTTAAAAACTTAGATAGTGTGGGGAGTTTGAGTTTACTAGCGGCACGCATAGCGGCACAAGGAGAAGGTAAAGATTTGACTTTTTCATGCACACAGTTTCGGGCAGCCGTGGATGCCCGTTGGAAATTCAAATAGAACGGGGCGATAATGAGATGCAAATTGGGGTGCTCCTCCGCGCCTGCTCTATCCTGTGCATCATTTGTATAAAACATCACATCACAGTCATCACTTGCACAGTATTGCAGGTCTGGTACAGTCTGAGTGATCATGCCAGTGCTAACCATGCTGTCACACAGTTTCTGCGGTCCATGCATGCCTGTAAATCTATCATGAATTGCAGAGGAAAAGTCATGGTAGCCATGGCTTTGGCCAGAACCAGAAAATCTAGGTGAGCTGAAAATATATTGAAGGGAGATGAGCACTAGTATTAATACACTAACGTTGGTCGTTAGTCTAACGTTAGATGTAGGCCCTAAAGTTAGGTCTACCAGATCTAACGTTACAGAGTAGCTCTAGAGTCTAATCTATTGTTAACTGTTTAGTGTTAGACAAAATGTCAGTAGGCCTAATCTAACGTAATAGATCTAGGTCTAGCAGTACAAGCACTAACATTGGGCATAAATCTGTAGTCTAGCTTAAGTGTAACGTCAGAGTTCGACTAGGATCTAAGACGAAGAGACTTGACTTTATTGTCTAGTCCAGGGTCATGTGTCAGGGGCCAGGCCGGGCACTCCAAAGTTCAATTAGGCCATTTAGGGTATGGTTGGGTGTTCATAATACCGGGCACCTAACGTTTTGCTATCAATAGAAACGTGAAAAATCTCACAATTTGCCTGAAATTTTACACACGTGTGGAGAAAATACTCCGGATTCACAAGCGCGCACTGAAAATGCGATCTAAGGTACGCGCTCTTAGGTGGCTGCTTCGAAAGCGTGGGGTGTCATTTTTTCCGCACTCAGTTGCCCTGCTCATTTCAACCGACCACCCTGACAATACGTATAAAGGGCACTTAAATGCGTTTTTTTTTCGACAGGCCGCTGTTTTTTTTTTCTAGCCGTCATTTTTTCCCTAATAATATTTGAATATATTTTGAATCCTTCGATATTACTTTTGAAGGACTGTTTGATGAATTTGACTTGATTTTCATTAGGAAACTTTTCATCGTAATTGAAATAAATTAGATGAGTCTGTTTGTTTTTTCACATTCATTTCTCGTTTCTGCATCAACTCGTACGGTCGTAGCGGGCGACAAAATGTTTATATACTCAGTATGTGTATGTGTAACGTGTGTGCACGATCGTACAAGCGGCGGTGACAATTTTGCGGTCAAAATCGTCAAATTTATTACGGAAGGATACTCTACATCTAACAACGAGTCAGCAAAGGTAGGCCGGCATAGTTATATGTAGTTACACGATAAACCTTATTCGATTTTGCTAAATTTCGGTAATTTAGAGGGAATACTTAGTTGTTTTCGCCACATTTTACTCGGTAGCGTAGCCCAGTGAAGAATCGAACACCGTTGCGCGTAGTCCCATGCGTACATTTTCTTTCTGTACGCGCAATGCCATTATAATGCGCGGTCGGTCGTTATGGACCCGGTCGGTGGGTTGAACACCTACCATACATGTACCTTATTTTTACACAGAATGCCATTCAATCGACAAGACCTAGTCTAGGTCTAGCGTTAGGTCCTAGATCTTATACATCTAGACTAACCAGAAAGTAGAAGAACTCTATAACCTGGTGGTGGTAACTTTCTCCTCCTATGGTCATGTGACATGTGCAGTTACTGCTTTTTTCCATGGGGAAAACAGCAGACTCCTGGCCGTCTGCAGTTACTGCTTTTTTCCGTGGGGAAACTACCCAGAATCAAGGATGAGCCACCGCAGTAACTGCATTTTCCTAAATAACATTTAAAAAATAACGGAAACATAATTTTTTCCTAGGTATTGTTAGACATCTAGGTATGGTGCATAATCATACCACAATTTTTTTTTTAATGTTTCTGTGTTTTTAAAGAATCTGCAAAAGACACAAAATCGCATGCATTTATCTCAGCTCAGCAGCTATGCAGTTACTGCTTTCTTCCGGGGGGGGGGGGGGGGCAGAATTGGATAAAAAGCTATTGCATCAGGGGGGGGGGGCAGAGTTGGATAAAAAGCTATTGCATCAGGAACAGCTTATGAGCAGAGGTTCTATACACACAAGCTGTTTTCCTCTTGCAATGGTAACAGCGATGAAAAATATCACAATCAACCTTAATGGTGTCGATGATAATAAGAGTATAAAATAACTATTTACTATTCAAGCTGGGTAGTCTTTCCAGTGCTGCAATGATCTGTCTCAGGCCTGTGCCATTGTGATTGCCCTGGGTCTGTGCCAGATATCCATCTGATTAACCCACTCAACGGTAAAAAGGGATACATCGGTTAAAACACCCTTCCCCAATTGGGTTTGATTCGTTTAGAATTCGAATCCGCGATCTGCAGTGTGAGGGTTCAATGACTTAACCACCATACTACAGCACTACAACTAATTGCATTGATAAACCTCACACTGACACGTCGCGGTGGTCAAACCAACCTTTTCTTTGAACTGTTATTGATATAGAGCTGTAATGCCCTATTCCTTCGAATTTTGTCCGTTCAAAGTCTGTTGCGGTTTTGGGGCGCAAATGAACATAATTATAAGAATGCTCATATGCTGAGATGCAAGCAATCGAAAACACTTGGTTCATTGAGAGTCACGGAGAGTCACGGTGACAGTTCTGTCAGTTGTTCCACTTTCTGTTTGAGATATTCCTTTCACCTCTATCCGACGGCCTTTCGCGACTGTCCAGGGGAGAACAGCCTTAAGACGTTGCACGTACAACCTTTTCAGACGGGCGAATTCTGGTTGTCTCATCGTGAATATAACTGGTCCATAGGACGTGATGTTTACCACGGTGACAAAGAACATGATGAAAACATCTCGGCTAACATTGCACGAAGAGCAGACGAGACCTACATTGGCCGTAATAAATATGGGAATCCAGGCGCAGAGATAGGTGACTACAAAGAGTACCAGATTAATTGTGCTTTTTCGTACGTTCTTGAAAGTGCGTTGTTGGTCATTAAGAGCGACGGCCTCCTTTCCACCCATAGCAGCCACGCGCTTCGCCTGCTGCCTAGCAGTGATAATGACTCTAAGCTTCAAGACAGTGGTGAGGATGATAGATGGTGCAAAACATGAATCTAGGATCTTAGTGATGAAGGCGCTGTTTTGGTCAACGATTTTATCAAGCGCGCAATTATCATCCGTAAAGCACGGATCACGCTTGAAGGTAACATACCGTCCGGCTGTGATGCCGAACACAATACTACCAGTCCAAACAAGTCCAATGAGCACAATGCATTTTCTCTCCGTGATAACGCGGGAGTACCAAAAGGGAAAGCATATCTTCCAGCATGTCTCCAGGGTAACCAGCGTAGTATGGTAGAAGACGCTGGAGAAAGCCATCAATATCACTACGGAGAATCCAGTGATATCTTCCCGTGTGAAGCTGCATGCTTTCCTGGCTACCGCGCAGACGGCAACACAGACGAGTTGGAAAAGAATGTGCGCCAAACCCATGGAAATCAAGAAGTAGTTAGTCATGACCTGGAGTGAGGGACGTCTTGCAATGCACAGCACAATGAACGCGTATGCCAAAATATTTCCACTGCTAAAAAAGATCGCAATTACTTGTGCATTGGTGTAGACAAAACCTCCAACGGTAATTTGTCTTGTAGTATTACAAGTGTTTGTGATGTTATTTCTTGATGCAGAGGTTTGTGCCACTACATAAGAACCTGTCGACAATTGTTCCGATGCCATTGCTGCCGTCATAATGGGATAGCAGTAGTCCCCAATGTTCTGATTTTTTTTTCAAATGGATTTCATTAAAGTCCCATCAATGAAAACACCTGATACGTTTCTAATGAGATGTCAAAACGGTTTAAGTATTATCTGAAGAAGTGGCAAACCTAATGGGGGAAAGAGTCAACAATTACCCCGCTCCTCGAAAGAGTACTCACGATTTCGTAGTCACTGCTGTTCAAAAAAAGATGTTTGACAAAGTCTTTACATGCCAGGCGGTAATACCCGACGGAAATAGGTCCATCCAGTTTTCTCAGTCACTTCACTCTTGCTGATTTGATAGCACTGTGAGGATATCAGTTTATTCTCATCGAAGCAGTCCAGGCATGCACACCAGATACGTTGGGGGAAGTTAGACCCGCAGTGGATCGTCCATTATCGCAGAAATTACGTTCACTCCAAGAAGCTTCTCTCCTTCACTTTGCTTAATTAGAAGGTGTCAGGTCAAAATATATCAACTTCAATATTGTCTATATTGTCTATATTGTCAATATTGTCTCATATAAAGTCATTTGCATTTGCTTCTTTTGTTCTCTGACAAACACACAATTCATGTATCAGTGATCATAGGTGCACTAACCTTACCGTCGTCGTCACGAGAACACTATCCTCCGTTAGTGTGGCAATAATCAGTGATAATATAACCGAGCATCTGACGCCACATACATCATCTAAACCCCAGAAGTCAATGTAAAATGGCGTCTGACTGCGGCTGACCTAATGAGCTCTGCAGACGGACTTGCGTGAGATTGCTTTTTATTCACAATTAAATGGCCCAGAAAACTCAACTACGCGTCACATTGTCAAATGCATCATCGTATATACGGGATATTGACGCGTTAAGACTGGCTTTGATTTATTCCTGAGTACATTATGATGAAAATTGCTAATGGACTGATCGGAAGAGATAAATCAGGTAATGCAAATGTAAGGACGGGTTTTTATTTTCATGGATTGTTGCTTTTATCGCTGTAATCTGTCGTTGATAAGAGGGTTTCTTAAAGTTGATATCGTTAAATTGTAGATGTCAGAGATCTCTTTGCAAATAACAATTTGAAGATAAATCATCCAGGTTTGACTTGCTGATGCGAATTCTAACAGCTTAGTGAATTAAACATTATAGTGAAGATGAAAAGTCAAATACTTTTTCGGGTGTGACTGCTTCACAAATCAATCAAAAATCCAAAAACAAACACCACCTCCAAAAACAAACAAACAAACAAACAAACCACACATACAGACACCTTATCCAATATCCGGATTGATAAATTTGTGTGTATTTTATGAAGAGTTTTATCGCAAAACGAGCTACCTCCAAACTCGTAAACAAAGTTGAGATATTTGTGATTAAAGCTGCTGAAAACAAAGAAAATAAAAAGGAACATAGGCTATTTTCAATAACTTCTAGAATATTCCTTGTTATGTTACAAGTGAGGTATTACAGTATTGGTCAGGTTTTATTTTGCTCTATCAGATGATGGACTTACTTTGAAATGTTTAAGAATTGTGCGTATAAAGTCCACTTTGCAATAAAATTCTTCATAATTGTATATAATATACATATATATATATATATATATATATATATATATATTTGTGTGTGTGTGTGTGTGTGTGTGTGTGTGTGTGTAGACTCCAGTATACATACATGTATACAATGGAAATAAGGTTTCTTATTCAAAGGATTCGTTAATCCAAAGATGAAAATAGGTTCGTAATTCCGAAGGTTCGAATAGGCACCTTTTTTTTTTTCTGACTAACAAACCTTCGGTGTAACAAACCTGATTTTATTTTGGTCTAATAGCAAACCTTCTAAATAACAAACCTTCTGAATAACGGCACAAATGATCGGATTAATGGATTTTTTTTTTCATATTCGGATTAATCAACAGCTAGGTATAGGGAGTCTGTGTGTTTCGGAATAACGAACCTTCGGAATAACGAATAACGAACCTTGTTTCATTTTTTGGACTAAAGAATCTTAGGAATAATAAACTTCACCCCTCCTTGCCACCTAGAAAATAAAACAATCGATGAGACGTCTTATTTGGGGACAAAGCAAACCGCTGATGATAAAACAATTTATTTTCAACACATCATGACAAATACAGCATACGGAGTAACTATAGTAACATGTACAGCCAGAGGGCAAAGTGGTTTTTACGTTTTTACGGAGTATTTGCGCAAGAGAACAACTATGCATAGATCACTTTGCAGGATATTGCGTCTTATAGACCTGTCCTGTATATAACCGTATGAACTTTTATTTTCTACTTCAAGATGCAAATATGTCAGGCGTATATGAATTTTGACCTCGATAAGTAGTGGTTTTTTATGTTATTAATGGAACTAGTTGAAAGTGCTTGATAATTCGGTAAGGTTCGGTTTTTTTTTTTTCTCCCTGCTAATTCCCAGTAACAATGTAGCACAGCATGTGAGGAGGGAGGACGGGATAGAGAAACGAAGACATACACAATACACCTGATGCCATACTATGTTTGTACTCTATCAAACCTGTGTTACGCACACCAGCCATTAAGTTACCAGTTTTAGTGACCATGCGAACAGGTCAGTTCACATTCGAGACAAAGGGACTGATGATGCGAGGAACTATTCACAGGGATATTCGTTGACATATCAGGAGTCTAAACACGAAAGCAGCTACACACAAACACGAGTGAATCACGTCTGCTTTGCCATTTTGTTCGAGGAATAATGTGTTCAAACTTTCCGAACTTTCTTCTTTAATTAGGATAGTGCAATCTCTTCATTTCTCCATCTCGATTGTCAGATGTTTATGTCAGAGTAACGTTCAGTTGAGTAGATACAATACATACTGACTGCAGTGTGACTACAAGATTAAAATTAGAAGCGCAAACACTCACCTTTGTTACAAAATGCTAGTGGAATCTAAATCTAACGTCAAGCGCGAAGCAGTGCTAGGAACAATTAGCAGAATTCACAAGTTGCGCAAAAAATATTGTATGGAAATATAATTTTCTTTACAAAATAATTTATATGTGACATACATCGTGTCGGACAGAAATAAAAGAAGTAGGTACGATTGGGTATATTGCACAGAACTCCCACTATGTTGTTCGAAGAGAACACATGTTGGCGCCCTTCATCAAATGTTTTCTCACACAGTTTCCAAGGTTTCCTCGCGAGTCTTGGGGGGGGGGGGGGGGTGTTGGTGATGCATCCGGGAACTTTGGACATGAAAACGTAGGTGGCTCTGTTGCTCGAATTTTACTGTCGCTTTTGCTATGTCTGACTAAAGCAGGGAGTTTATTCAAAATCCATGCGGGTTATAGCAACCAAAAGAAGGGTTGCTCTTGCTTTTCCTGTTGTGACCGTGTGGGTTGACAGAACAGAACTAAGAAAAGCGATTGACTAAAAGAAAAACAAAAGAATATGTCCGACTGTCCGAGGTATATTGCATTATTCTTGGCGACTTATGGGTGACTTCTACTGGTTCGATCCGCCTTGGAGATACAGTGTTTGGTTGATTGGTGGTCCTTGAGGCAGCCTGGTCTCTGTTCTGAAGTGAAATAAACAGGTAAAAATACATAATGTAATATTATATGGGGAGCATACTATTAAAGGTTGCAAGCGTGCTTCCCATTTACTGACCAGCAGTTACGTGCTGTGTATTTGTTCAAATTCTCGCCCATCTCACCTTCGCCTGTATTTGATTTTCTTTTGGTTTTACTCCTGTAGGGCATTTATGGCATCTGACTGCTTCGCCTTTCCAACTGTTAGATTTGAAATAATATTGGTGAGAAGTACTGGCAAAGGATTTATGGTTTATGTAAAATGATTTACATCATTATGCAACTGACATTCATGCCCCATGGTAATATCAATAATTCAGTTTTTCTGCGATCACCCATTTTGTTACCCGTCAAAAATGCAGACCCTTTTACCGTATAGCTCAAAATTATGTTTGGAACATTGAACAATGACATAGTTGTCATTTTTAAATCTAGTAAATAATTTACGACAATTTGACCTGAGCATCCGTCAACTTCAGTTAACAATTAACAAAAAACAAACAAACAAAAAACCCTTAATTAATCTAGTAAACATCATTTCAAAGGCGCAAAAGAGTTGTCACTCTTTTTCTTACCTTAATAAAGTTATTCATGCGTCCTCTGTGTCGTCGGCGACTCTATCTAAGTGAAATCAGAAAGAGAGTAAACAGAGATAGATGATGAGAGACTGAAAACTCATTTTCCTTCTATGCTTGATAGCTGTCGCAAGATTATGAAGAATTTCAAGGCAGAAAAAGATAAGTAGATAAGCGTCATTTTATCTTTAAAAAATATATATACATATATATATATTTCAGTGCCATCATCAAATAGGAAATGATGAAACATCGTCAAAAAGACATAACTTTTTTTTTACATAACAAGATTATCTTACATATATTTCAGAAGATTTTTGAATGACTGTCTGAAATATATTATCATATTTATCATACATGATTTGGTTATTTTCTTTGTTTTGCAGCAGGTTGATATCAATATCTCAAGTTGATAAGCATAGAAACGAAAAGATCCCAATTTTGCAGTCAAACTTTTAATATGTAAATTACATATCTCTCTTCTCAAATTGCATTAAGTGTAATGAGGGAGCTATGTACACTGGTGCAGTACGTGGTCGAATTTTCTTCTCAGAGAAATAGAGAGAGAGAGAGAATAGCAAAATGTTGTAAAAAAAAGGCTCGACAAGAAGGATGAGACAGCTCACTATAAATAACAAGGAGGAATAAACCCATTTCAACGAAATCATACTGATATAAAATAAGATGCAGCTGGGAACCTCTCCTATTATGAATACGTTATTTATGATGCTAATTTTCTTGATCTCGCTGTTGACATATGACAGATTCCCACACCAAAAGCGAATTATATTTGACCCACATCTGGCCCAGTCAATGCATCTTGCTTTACCTGAGGAATCACAACTTTATTCTTAGCGATCTCTCACTTAGAATTTGCGTATACAAAGCAAGGCGTCATGGCGTAGCTATATCTCTTCGTACAAAATTGCTCTGGTTGTCACCCATGGAGGGAAAAATTCTAAATAACCAATGTCGATGCTTGTCTCTGCCTATACGGAAGGACTTTTTATTACTCACATAATTCAAAGGGCAATAATCATGTTCAAGGGCGATGATTCTTATTAACCTTCTGTGTGCTTTGAGCGGTGATTGGAAAAGAAAAACCCATAATGTTGTCCACGCTGTCCAAACAGTCCGACGCAAAAAAGGGTTAAATTCGTGGAAAAGTCTGATACAAAATAGTCTGAACTGCACGGAGGAACAGACGGAGGGCGTGCTTTATATTCAAGGGATGTACTTATTACAGGATTTTATGATTGATCGCGAATGCAAATCTGCAGCATTTTTTTCTTTCTTTTCTTTGAGTGCGTTTTTGTGTGATAGTATTTGCCGACGGCCGGTTGACCACTTACTCATCAGCCTGGTACCCATCGGCGAAGGCGAACTTGTCCATGCCGGGGTCGTAGAAATCCGGCTGGTACATGATCTGTTTAAGCCTCTTGAGGAATGGGTTGCCAATGGGGGGCATTCCGGCCTGCATCCTCACTGGGCCCGGGCGGGGGGCTCCTACGGCGGCATGGAAATTCCTGGCTTCGACCAGCGAGACGGCGATGGAGACGATGATAGCGATGGCGATGAGTTGTCTGTTGGCCATTGTTGGTTCTGTGAGACATAAGTGAGAAAGGAAATGGGTTGTTGGAAATGGCAGACTCCCAAATTTTTGTCCTCTTTTCTCTCAAAATAGGAAATAAATGTATGGATGACTTCTTTGATTTTTCTGTATTGGTTCAACTAATTTAAGGATTTTAGTATGAACAGTTTCGTTCAAAATACACTTAATATGTATCGTAGATTATGTATAATTATCACGACAAAAAAGAAAAAAAGAAAAATGAAATCGAAATGCAATTGGAAATAAAACTCAAGGGCAAAGACAATACAAAACTTTATTAACACGCTTATTCTCAGGGATCAGCCGACATTGTTTTTCCTAACTCCAGTGCATGTCTATGTATATTTTGTGATTGCAGTGACGAGGTAATCTGATGAGTCATCTACAAGGAATGAATATAACTCGTATCGAAAATCAATAATAATTATTTTTGTGTACATGCAGAGCTGATAATGACACTGGGCACATTATTCTAACATTATTGCAGTCTATTATGCACAATAGTTGTAAGCAAAGCTCCCTTTGGAATCTTGTACATGTAGTTTCAATTTCTTAGCTGCAGTTTCAGGAAATGATATAGACTCCGATGTAACATCGTATTGCCGAAATCATTTCCGCCACTGATGTGGATGAGCGATTCCCACAGCAGAAGGAATTCATCCCATCTACCGATTCCGTCCATTGGTATTCAAATGGTTAAGTTCAATGCGCACGCCCGCTGGGATCGGGGACTTGTGCAGTGTAGGGTGCTTGACAGAGGAGGGCTCTTTAACCGGTCGGTTCTGCGAGAAGCAACTTCTCTTGCCTCAAGAGGGCGGCCCAGGGCGCGACCCCAGACGCTACTGCTTGTCTTCAACACCACGAAAGAATATCGACTTGTGTGCGTGTGTGCATGTGTGTGTATGTATTTGGTGTGTGTATTTTCCCGGCCGGTGAGTTGCCGGCCATGATTTTGATACACTTTGGAATTCTTATAAAAGTCATATGAAATCTAAGAATCCCAGCGCTCACAGAACACTACTTCTTCCCATCCTCTTAACTTAAAATGTATCGTAATATTACAGTTTTATATGGTTACATTGAGAATAGAATGGGAGGAAATTGCAAACACACAGGGTTGAATGACCAAGTGTTGGAGACACAAAATATTTTCCCTTGCCTTTGCCTTCGATGGTGCTTACAGCGACCAATTGAACAGATTTGAATATCACTCAGCAAGTCGAGCACACTTTAATATGGATCAGGAACTCTCAAGTGTTCGGTAGAAATTCCCTGTCTAGAGTTTCAAGAACCTCACGTATCTGTTTTCATGGTTATGGCTCTCTGCAGCTGTACAACTCGATACGGGAGGGCGGAAAACATTATGTTTTCTTCTGCTAGTGACTTGGATGCAATGCTTTTTATTTCGATTTAGGAGCAAGGCTGATACACACACATATTTTCACGTATTTTCAAAAAAAAAATAAAATGCTTACAAGCTGAAGTACAGAAAGACACACACACACATACACACACACACACACGCATTAATACAGATATAGTTTTAGACAGGTATATACATAATAAAGAGAAGGAAAGAGAGAGAGAGAGAGAGAGAAAAGGAGATACTGTACATCAACACATGAAGGGTTTGTTTGCAAAAACCGATAAGTCCATTTTTGAAGATTTTGAAGTACGATCTCTGTCATAAAGTACAAAATAATACCTTTTAAATGATATATTGGTCACTACATATGAAGGTATATTTTTGAAGTTATGGTCAAAAGAAGCAAAAATTTTCTTATTATTCTCTTTATTTTCTCGACCTTTAATGGCAAATATCTCCATTTGGCAAATATGGACTTATCGGTTTTTGCAAACAAACTCTTCACATACATGCAAGATATCTGTTCTTTTTGTCTTCATGTATTGTGCTTGGCTTTGTTGGGAAATATATACCAAGTATTAGAATACATTCTATTCGATTCTCTCCAAATTCATCGACGCTGATATCACGACACTTTTTTTTTTTCAAAACTAAGTAATTCTAAAGTGCACCTTTTTTCAATAGTATTTTTTCTCATTCGCCTCCTTTAAATCCTTTCTCTCTCTCTTTTTTCCAGTTTCCTGAAAGCCTGTTAGCAACATGCTATCTTAATAATTACGGTTTCCATATAATACGGATATATTGTCGTTGGTAGTCTTTACTTTGAATACAGAAAGATTGTTTTCTTGCTTTTATGAAAACTGCAAATATCAACTGCATCATTTTTCTGTTGTCATCTAAATTTCCCCCAATGCGACAGCTGCCTTAGATATGTTTATTTTAACGACGTCTCGTAGTTATCTAGTAATCGTATTCTTCTGTTTAAAGGGTTCGATGTTCACTGGTTTAATATTCCATGACAATAGGATATGCACTCGACAATAAGCGTTTATGCCTAAGCGAGAGAAGTTGGATAGAGGCATTCCCGTTAACTGATCATGGAAAGGATAATAATAATAATGGACATGTCAAAAATGCCCACAAAAAAGTTAGTGATTTCAAATTTTAGGGGATTGGGCCCTCTAGCTTCATCATTTTCTGATGTCTCATCTAATATTCTTTCCCCAGACATATTATTTTGAATATTACCTCGTTAATAAGGTTTTGTTATCAAGTCCCACCTGTTTCTTGGGAGTCGTGGTTCTTTTTTTTTTTTTGAGTTACAAGATTGTATATCATCTTCACATGTCATAAAGTGACAATTTAAGAATAGGTGCATACATCCCCTTGAGCCAACTAATTTGTTAATCCAAGAAAATAGACATACATCCCCTTCAGCTACGAGAAAAGTTAAATGTCTCCTGATAGCTCATCCTAACTTTGACATTTTGACAATTGTGACCCTGCATCACAAAACCAACAAAAAGGTCGCCAGACATGGATTTTTAGGTAAGAGCAGATTCTGAAAGAGCAGATTCTAAGCTTTGAAATGATGTATCACTCAATTTAAGTGGACTCTCCTAACCTATCTAAATTATTGGAAAGAAAGGACGCACTCTGGAAAGTGTGAACTGAGAAATCGGCTGTGAAGTACAGGTTCTATTCAAGCGCTTAATATTTACCAAACAGTGCTAGCTGGGAGATAAAAGGGACCCCCCCCCAAAAAAAAAAAAGAAACAACAAAAACAAACAAACAAAACAAAACAACAAACACCAAAAACATGATGCAAGCACCGTAGCAACAACAATGAAGGGATTATCAGATTGAGCTGAAAATGGGCATGATCTTTTAGCATATCCATTATTGATGCCAACTTTCAAAGTAGTAGCATCATCTTTTCTAAAGTTATTAGAATTTGAAGTGAAGAATGAGAACTTAAAGAAATGAAAAGGGGACTCTATGAGACACACATAATCACACTATTCTTTAAAAAAAAAAGTATAAAAAAAAACTGCTAAACACAATTTCTTGTTCGTTTTATGATCCCAAACTTTAACTTGATGTAGAAGAAGACTATTGCTCTTTCAGAAAATACTACGAAAACTCAAGATTGTCTAGGTTGACCCGTTTCACATATTTTCAGTCTTCACACAAAATCAGCGTATGCGAATTTTTATTGGTTTTGATGCACGGTCACATAATATGATGGCTAAATGAAAAAAAAAAACAAACAAACAACAACAACAACCCAACAACATTAAAAACCACACAGTGCTAACTGAGCAGAGTGATTTGGTTTGAATCAACGACAAAACACTTAATAAAACACAAGTTTTGGGGATTCATTTAGCCTATCATTGAGCAAAACATTGCCAGCATGACAGCAGAGAAACGTTACCTTCATGGTTTATTCCTATAACGTCACTGTTACTTTATGATGACCCTTATTATTTTCGGCCCCCAACAAGTTTAAGCCTTTTCATATCCTATATCGAATTATTCACAACTTATACACTTCCACGATACAGGCAGCGTAAACAACGCTAGCAGCACTTAGATAAAGACCGAAAACAACGTTGAATAGAGGCCTAAAAACAACGCATGCATGCACGTCCCCTATAAGTTCTGCACTCTGTTGGTTATTGAGATGGGATGACTGTACCGGGCTTCATGCAATGAAATCTTTTAAATCTAACCTTGTTAATGACGAGGACCAAGTGAACCAAGAAGGGAGGCTTTGGAAGTGACAAAATCGAGGAAGTTTAATTCATGTTCACTTTCTCAACCGTTGAGACGCAAGAACAGGTGAAACAAACAAACAAACAAACAAACAAACAACAAACAAACAAACAAACAATCACTCACTCACTCACTCACTCACTCACTCACTCACTCACTCAATCAATCAATCAATCAATCAATCAATCAATCAATAAAAACCAAACAAACAAACAAACAAACAAACAAACAAACAAACAAACAAAAACCAAAACAAACAAACTAAATGGTTATTTTTAGATCCCCATTTCAGATATGATTACAAAATGTAACTATTCTTACTTCAGATGACAGTTAATATCAGCAAGAAGGATTTAGTAAAGATTCAGAAAGAAAATAATTACAACAATTGAAAGGATTTAAGATAAGTAGTCAGAGGGTGATAATTTGTTTTATCTCTGTGCGAGTGCGCGTGTGTGTGTCTGTATGTAATTGTAAGTGGGTGGTGTACTTCTATGAGCATTACAGTGAGAAATGAGAGAGGAATATATGAAGAAGATTACTATAAAAGGGGCAATATTCGATACATTCGGGGATGATTAACAAAGCAGCAACGGAGCAGACGACATTTGCATGGTCCTTCTGGTTAGATAAACAACACTCTCTTTTTGAAAGGGTAGGTAAAGCGTGTATTTGGCTTCTCATGATTATGAGAACATGATCGATGAAGCCTGTGGATGAACGACTCCCTTCACATTCACGGGATTTCAGTCAATAAAACCAAAGCGGGGGATTTCTCATTAGAGCTCTGCAAGGATCGCAATTAAATACGATTTATGACAGACGTTATTATCGGTTTTTATTGGGGGAGGACAAGGAAAATTCATTAAAAGTTAGGTCAACAGAGATTGAGAAGTGGCAGTTTCAGTGAAGATAGAGGTACCTCACTCGGTCCATGCACTCTACTATGCGTATGGTAATGAGGAATAACAGACAGACAGATCGACACACACACACACACACACACACACAAACACACGGGGAGGGGTAGAAGGAGAGGGTTGCTCCTTAGTCTTCGACTAACATTTAGAAATGGCGCCTGAATCATTGACCCTGCGTAAATTGAATCTCGGTTTAATTACTCAGTACACAAATATCCCCGAGTGTATACTATGTACACAGCTGATGTGACAAAGCATGGCATGGTACAAAATCATAATCAAAATAACTGCTATTTTTTACACAATCATTATGATAAATACTCACCTAATTGACTTTGTATGATTGAAACTTTCATATCTGACAGTTTGCTCGGATTATACGTAAATTTCGTAGAACTTATTTTGATAGCATTAAATCGCATATTCAATTTGGTCTCGTTTTAGAAACCGAATAGCATTGATATGTAAGACACTATGGCACCCCCAGATAGTATCAGAGTGCAGGTGTATTCTTTCACTTTCTGCTCAAAGACACGAGAAATCGCAGGCGACCTGAAGTCATGCACAATACATGAGGTGATATGATTTTCTCTCTCATTATTCTTATTTCGCGTGATATTGGTCCGTCAAGGTGCCAGCGATTCGAGTGAGCGCGGACATGTATCCGTAACGTCAAAAATAGCCTGCATAACATGATCGAACAAGCTCGAAACAATCTCAAATTTCTGCGTGATCAGTTTTCTCTCATCTCAATCAAGGAAATGTAAACCCGGGGCTATAGTGTCAGTATAGCGAGCTCAGTGACAATTTCTTAACGCGTCGAGAAAAAGAAAGACATGTGCTCCACTCGTTTGTAAGTTATAGACAAGTCCCCCAACAGGAAACTTAGACCACAAACTGTCCATTAAAAGAGGTATTTTGTCGCACAGTCGTCCTTTATTTCGCTCGAAAAGGATCCCAACACCTATTTCAGTTTCCGTGAATTTTAGTTTGTCCCTTTTTTCTCTTCCTATTGCTCTTCTTTCTGCATATCACAGTTACCACTCCTTAATTGACGTTCTCGTTCACGCACCTCTCTATCTCTGGTTTTACCAATCTCCGCGTACCCCTTCCCCCCCCCCCCCTGTATTCTCTCTCTTCCTTCCTATTCTTTATCCCTGATATCTCTATCCCTCTATCCCCCTCATTCTTGAATCTGTTTCTCAGAGTATCCCTCTCTCTCTCCCTCAAAGAGGACCTTACTGAGATTGATTCTCGTTGAGGATCATACTCCTTGTAATCCATAATGGCCAACCGGCGAGGGGTTAGTAAAAAAGATGCCTGGCTCTCCGGAGCGGAAGGTGATCAGGCTAACAGATGTCTACTTTGCTTTGCAGGAAATGCTAGACGGAATAAATCAAGAGGGGCTTGTTAACACGGCGACAGATACAGAGAGAGAGAGAGAGAGAGAGAGAGAGAGAGAGAGAGAGAGAGAGTGAGAGGAGAAAGAAAACAAGATTTTTTTTTCTCGCTGTTAAATTCATTCATCATCCCTCATCAACTTTAAAATGTCGGCGTTTTAACACGATGCAAATACTATAAAGCAAGTGATTATGATTATGTTACCGAGAGAAATGATCATTTTTGCGAACTTCTTCAGGGAGTGTATAGAAAAAGAAGACAGGATATTTTTTTTTTCATCTGTTCTTTCAGGACGCTTTGTCAAGTTAGACGATTTTAACTAATGCTGTCATAATGTCCTTCTACAACATGTGAATGGATCATTTACCAGATAGAATGTCTATTGGTCTATTTAAAAGGGGAAAAGTGCGTGAAAAGATACGATAGCGCAGCGTTAATACAATGTGAAAAATAGAGAACATTATAATATCTTGCAATCGATGTTTACTGAGGATAAACATTACCCACTGTCACTTTTTAAACTCCACTCTGTCGAGAAGATGATCGAAAGTGTGCATATTGACCTACCACCTGCGCGTATGGCGTTCTCGTCAGTGTTTAATCACATCTCCGTATGATAAATATGATTTAAAACCATTTAGCTTTGATATTTCAGCGCTTTAATGATGAAAGCCAATCTATCAATCCTGCCTTAAATTTCATAATATGCTATTGATGTATTGCTACTTATCTGGTTACCAGAAGAGGAAAGCGATTTGTTTGACTGTTTGAAGAGAAAATAAACAATGGGAGATACGCCGCTTCTGAAAGGAAAGGAGAAGAAAATGTGAAAACGTATTGCCATGAAACCAAATGCGTTGATTTGAAACAAACACCAGACACGCAAGACATTAAAAGATATGAATTTGATAATATCATACGAGAACCATGCACACCTTATTGGAACTGATTGATTCACAGAGCGTTGCAATGAGATGTACACTCCATCTGGACAGATATATCTTTTGATTAGTTAATGACTGTCTTCTGAGTCAAAAACCTATATGTCGCCCTATATGCGAAGGCATGATGATGATGATGATAGTAATAGTAGTAGTAGTAATAGTAATAATAATAATGATAATAATAATAATAGTAATAATAATAATAATGATAATAATAATAACAATAATAATGATAATAATAATATTCATCATCATCATCATCATCATTATCATCATCATCATCATGATTATAATAATAATTTTTGTAATGAGAATAATTATGCTAATAATAATAGCATCGTCAATGATGATGATGATGATGACAATAATGATGCTAAAGTTGATGATGAATTTTTTTTTTAATGATAATGAAATTATTTTACTAGGGCAGTCTCTTTGAAACATAACCTTGTATTTTTTTTTTGAAACATAACCTTGTATTTTTTTTTTTTGCGTATACATGCATGTAACTTTATTATTGTATCATTTGATATCATTTGCAAGATGTATGTATACGATTGTGATATGATTCCTAATTTATACTGTGTTATGTTCTGTTGGAAAGAGGAGAAGAATAAAATAAAATGAAATGAAAAATGAAATGCAATGAACAGTATACGAACTGTTCTTCTAGAACAATGAAACGAATATACACAAAACCAGGGAGCTATTTTCTTCCCACTTGTGCTAATCAGTCAGATTTCTTATTCACAACTTGCAAAGAATATTCTATGAAAATTCATACCATTTGCATAAAAATGACACAAACTTTAACCCCAGGTCTTACTACGCAAAAATCCATCCTGATTAACTTGATCAAACTCATCAATATCTGCTTAATTGCACAAAATACAATAAACACACAATCACTCGCGCGCGCGTGAACGCACACACGCAATTCACACAGACGCACACACACAGTCACAAACACATGTTAACACTGTCTAAATTGGATATGGAAGAAAGGCGGCGAGAATAAGAGAGATACGGACAGATCCGCATGGCGGCTGTGTCTGTCACTGTGGCCTTAATTACCTCTACTTCGGCCACTAACAGAGAAAAAGAAAGAGAGAGAGAGGGGAGGGGGTGGGCGGGATGGGAGAGACAAGTAGAAGAGAAAGAAATCAAAACCCTCCTCCTAATAAGGTCGGTTCGTTGGGAAGACGAGACAACGGCAAATTACCGTATATTTTTACAGAGATCGGGAGATGGGTAGTTCGACGCGGCGCTTTTCGTCAGTTTCCGAGTCCGGATATTACCTTGGCGTGGAGTTGATAAATAGTTCACCTCTTCTATACGTATGGTCCGAGCGCTAAAATTCTGGAATTTTGAGAATATGGCATTCTTCCGTTGTTTGGATTTTGCCGAATGCGACACAATCATCTAGAACAAGCACTTCTTCAGACAGGGAGAAAGAAAGGGAGAGAGAAAGATGGGAAGAGAGAGAGAGAGAGAGAATGAGTGAGATCTGTAAATGCTTTATCTCATCACTTTATGAGGTGACACCTCAAAGCTTCGCTTCATTCCACCGTCCTGTTTACTCAAAGTGAAAGGCATTTATTTACTTTTCTCTCCCCCACCCCACCTACTGGGGGGGGGGGGGGGGAGCTTGCGTGGATGGAGAATCACCAAATGGAAAATGGGGAATATGGTGTTATGAAATGCACATAATATATAATAGAGATGGACAAAGAAAAAGAGAAGAGAGCTAACAGAGCACTAGGAAAAATGAATGATTCAAACCATTTGGATAGTTTTTCTTTCAGGGAAAATCCATGCTTTAACCGATAATCATACATCTATACATTATTAAAAAAAAAAAAAAGATATAGAGACTTTTTTTTTTTACATTTTTTCAATCCGATTTAATCTAATTTAATTTCTATGTTCCATCCAACAAAAATTGAAACAAAATACAAAAGCATGCAATTATAAATCAAATTGATTGATCAATTTGCAAAAAGAAAACCCCGCAAGATCATATTTTTATAGATCCTATGAAAAAACTGCTATTATTGGAACATAGTAGCGAATTATGATAATTATTTAATTTCGCTTAAATTCTCTTCTCTCTTCCCTTCCCTCTATTACACACACAACACACACATACACATACAGACATTATGTATATCGTCTCTTTTTTTTTTTTTTTTGCAGACGCACATGGATGGTACTACTAGTACATATTTATACTTATTGTGTGTTGTAATTATACTCGCATGAATGTAACATGTTTTTGCTGTGTTCGCATACAGTTCGGGTGAAGTTATATGGCAGATTTACAGACACAGTCGAAGAAGCTTTCTATAGAAGACAACATTTTCTCCATTCCTCTCTCCCTCCCTCTCTCTCTCTCTCTCTCTCTCTCTCTCTCATTTTCTCACTCTCGGGAAAGGGTAATGACCCAGCACGAATCATTTTTGATTGAAAACAAAATTGAATGTGAGCGGACTCCAAAGACAGTATATGCAAAATCATCAAACGCAATAATTCTTGTTCACCTCCTCAAAAGCACAAACAAACATGCACGAACATGCAGCCTTACACACTTACAAAAGTAAAGGACAGAGTGTCTTATTCGTTCCCCTTGAGAAGGCTCCACGACGATTTCAACTTTGGATCGAGAGGTAGATCAGCTTTTCTGACGCGCATCATTTTGCTGATTAGCAATTAGATATGGCAAGTTTCCACTCGCATTAATTGAATTGCACTGAAAGCCGGATAAAGTTGCTGGCATTACTAAAGCTAATGATGGTTGACCCGTTATGGTGATAGAGAGGAAACTATACGTATGCAATGGACGCCTTCCTCAATACGCTGTTATTTCCACCTCATTTGCGTCACACAACGCTAATCAAATGTACTTTCGTAGGTCAACGCCTCCAGCGAACGCAAATGCACTTAAAAAAAGTTATCAAGATGGCGTCAATTTCTTGTTGACTCCAAAGCATAGTTAATCACGAAAAAAACAAACGTACATTATGAGGACATTGATTCGCCCCCGAATTTTATCTATCACGCTAAGCCATCACTAGGGTAGGGATACATATAACACAATGCATAGATGAGAAAATTTGCTACATTTCGATCACTGTTGTCAGCATTATCATAAACCTTACTATAAGTTTCAGTATATACTGATAATGGCATCAACAATAAAGTATTCGTTTATTGTTTTTCTTTACTAGATATTATCTTGATGACATAATTATTATACTTTCAGTGGACAGAAAGCCTGATAGGGTTGTATATACTGTTTAAATTTCCTGGCACGAAGATGTCAACAATGTTATTTCCATCATAATTATCTTTACTACCACCATTCTCGTAGTCATTGTGTTTCGTATGTCTGTTTATTAAAAGAAAAAAAAAACATGTGCGCAAAGACTAGTTGTGCAATAACTCGTACCATCGCTCGCTCCTAACAAAGACAAAAGCAAGAGAAAAATAGTACACAAACATGAAACAAAATGCAGCACAATCATGGTTAATATTGACGAGTTACACTTGCAACTATAGGTTTAAGAGAGGGTATGGTTAACGTTGACGAGTTACACTTGTAACTGTAGGTTAAGAGACAGACTACCTAGTGTTCCGGTTTGTAACTGAATCAAGTTGGATTTTGAAGCTCTATACCCCCCTCTCAGATAACCTATCCCCAGAGTAGAGATTAGTGATTGTGGATTACAACACTAATCCCGATTAATAATTCCGGTCAGCGGGGGCATGAGTACCAATGATAAATTACAACACCGTAGAAAGAAGAGTGCCACGTTGGTAGAAAAAAGTATCTAGATCTTATTTTAAGGTAGGCGTGGTTATAACTACCGCGCGGATGTGACGTCAGCCGCCATGTCATCACCATCATAGATCAAAGCGCGTAACAGGGATACCACTCCATTTCGTGTTTCGATGGCTGGGGGGGGGGGGGGGGGTGGGTGACGTCACGCGGACTAAAGAAAATGCCATCGGAGTGGTTAGTGGTGACAAGCGCTCGAACGGGATGACGGTAGACGGAGTGTGAAACGTAACGTCACTTTTGCGTTTTGGCGGTTGGCTATTAAAAGGACAATATCCCATTTCCGTGGTTAACCCGAACGTAGCGTGCAGTGAAAAAAGCACTCTGTTCTTTTCGCTTGTTCATTATTGTCATTGATAATGGAATCCGTTGCTTATCACCAATTTACAATCTATTTCGACGTGATGCCAATGATATTTCATTATAAACATACTCCTTATTCAATTAAATCAGCGGTAAGCTCTTTATATTGAGGATAATCGACTTTTTACATTATTTCATTAGTGCTAAAATTCACCAGAAAGTGTACCTTAAATGGAGAACTAAGACAAGTGGCGACTTATTTCATGACACCAACACAACACATGTTCCATTTCTTCTTTTTTCACTTTTAGCTATAAGAGCTTTTCAATGTTACGCGGAAGCACTGTAAACGAGATCAGACGTGTCCTGCGCTCCTTTTCTGTTCATTTCATATTAGAGACAAAGAAGAGATGCGGGCTTACAGGAGAACAACAAAATCAAATTGCTTATACCCTGCAAAAAGTCCGGTGTTAAATAGTGAACACCGAGCTGGTGTTAAATTTTCGGTGCTCATTTATGGTGTTAAATTAACACCCCCGGGTGTCATTTCCAAATTTTAAACTGTTTTTTGAAGAGTTTCTTAGTAACTGCACTTCTTGTTGATTTTTAATTTAAACAAGACGATCAAGAATTTTACATTAAAATACTAGATTTTTGAAAAAATGTGAAAATAATTTTACACCAAAGTAACACCAGCTGGTGTGGTCCCTTATTGAAGCTGGACGGGTGTTAAACCATTGATATTAACACCAACAAGTATCAAATCAACACCACGTGGTGTTATTTTTTAATTAACACCAGTACAGTGTCAAAATAACACCTGGTACAGTGTCAAATTAACACCACGAAGTGTCAGGTGAACACTTTTCAACACCATCACAGTGCATTTTTAACACCTGTGGGTGTGGTCCTTTATTGAAGTTTGATCGGTGATCATGTTTTTACAGTGTAGACAAAGTTCAGCCATGTAACGTTTGGAATGTCTGCCTCTGTGTGTGTGGCACAAATCGTTTGAAAATATCTTCCTGAGAACCTGGGTAGGTACAGTCATTTAACTTACTGATGTTTAGTTCTCAAATATGCTCAGTCAGAAATGGTGGAGAGCCAATACTTGGAGGTTATTTGCGGGTTAAAAAAACAAACAAAACAAAAAACAAACAAAACAAAACAATATGAACCAAAAAAATTGTTGATTTTCTCTAGCCATCGAAAACCAGTCTAAATCAAATAAAACGAGAGATCTTACGGGGGGGGGGGGGGGAGGATTTCAAGAAGCATTTTGCAGAACGAACTTGTCGGGCAAATTTGATCTCAACCAATCAGGTGCAATGTTTTCAGTAGCTTATAACAGTTTGTCCAAAAAATGAAATGCCCCCCCCCCCCCCCTGGAGCCGTTCAGGCGCGTATAGTTTTTAAAGTGGCGTTTTGTTTATAGTATGATGTGAAGTTTAGGTTGTATGTATGAGAAGAAGTACGTACTAAGCAACACGAGATCTGATGTCTTATAATGGTAGCAGAAGAGAAGAAGAAGAAGAAGAAGAAGAAGAAGAAGAAGAAGAAGAAGAAGAAGAAGAAGAAGAAGAAGCATTATTCCCCAAAAGATCATAGTGCAAGAATGACTCGAAAACACATTCAAATCGATATGTCGATATGCAATGGACTGTACTGCCGGGGGCATTACTCTATGCTCCAGAAAAAATGAACACATGGAAGCTCAAAAGCATAAACAAGAGAATTTAATTTTAGTCGTTTTAGGATCACTGCGATCTTAACTAGACTGCCGATCACACCAGTCTTGACCCGGAAGCAGAAAAAGAAGCGCTCACGATAGGTTATTCGAGGTCAAACTATGAATCTCGGCTGCTCCTCCCTTGCATGTAGTCATAATTATGTCAAAAGTGGGCATCTGGCCAAATTTCCCACAATGCAATGCAGAGAGAACTAAAACAACCAGAAGAAACAATGGGGGCATCACTGGAAGTTTGCAGTCAAAGCATCGTGTGAGTCTGTACTTTCCAAATATTCATCATGGAATATATTCCAGGAACGCTCAACCGCAAGCTTGTGATGTTAATGGAGTTTCTTTTTTTCTTCTTTGGCGTATTCTTTTCTTCATCTTGGGATGAAGAGAGCGGAATAGGAGGAAGAAGAGGGGGACGAGGAGAAGAACATAGAAAGAAAGAAATAAAGAAAGAAAAGAATAAGAAACATAAGAAGAAAAAGAAGACAATTTCTGCATTCGAGTCGTGCTGCTACCACTTTCGGAAACTCAGAACATAAGAAATCCATTAGTTGATCCCGAATATACGTGCTAGCAGCGAATCTAGAGAAATCGATTTTCTGGAGACGTCACAGACCCCTGCCCCACCCCACCCCTCCCGCTCCAAATGAAATGGAGGATACATTTTCACGGAAGCGTAACGACGCCATTATAATTTATAGTTACATGAATTCCCGTCGGGGAAATTTTTATTTCTTGTCACTTTGTTTTGTTCTTGTTGTTTGTTTGTTTGTTTGTTTGCATCGGTAATTACAGTGATCCTAACTCAGGAGATTCTATAGATAGTTTATAGAAAGTATAGATTCGGTAAGCAAACAATGTAATTGATCGATGACGGAACTGACAGAAAGTTGCTCACTTCCGACAGTTTGTGTATATAAAATTGTTCTTATGGGAGAGAAGTTAATCTCGTGATTCAAGGGTAATTGCATACAAGCGAGTCTAGGGCAATTACCCCCTGGGCAATTACCCCGGACTCTTCCCTTGACCCTAATCCTAATCCTGAACCTAGTCCTAACCCTAACCTAAACTCTAACCCTAAACGTAATCCTAACCCTAATCTTTACTCTAACCTTATCACTAACCAGTATTTAGTAGGGAGGGGGGGGGGGGGAGGTAATTGCCCTCCTGGGGTAATTGCCCTGATACGATACAGACTGATTGATTTCCCTCTATGTACGTATATATGTTTGAACGTATGTATGTATGTATGTATGTATGTATGTATGTATCTATGTATCTATCTATCTATATATGTATCTATATCTTTCTATCTAATTATCTTTCTATCTCTTTCAATACGAAAATCTTGAGAATGGAAGGTAAGATTACACAGAGAAGAAAAAAAAGTGATCTTTTACAATTCAATGGATGGCCTATTCATATCAAATAGAAGTCACGTATGAAAAAGAAAATAGATAATTTGATACAAAAATATTATGTAATAGACGGGTGTTTTACGGTAGATAGTGATTTTATGAATTACTACGAAAGAGTGGAAAATTCAAATCATTGGATGAAAGCAGGAGCAAGTTGTGAATCGGTTCACGGATAATCCTCTAATCCATATGTTACATAAACATTATTCACTTATTTTAATTAATATCTCCCAAAACAATGATTATACATTGTGTATACAGAACAAATTTTGTTGCTGCAGTCAGAAAGAAAGGAAGAATGAAGGGAGATGGAATGAAAAGAAAAGAAGAAATGAAAGTGGACGAGAAAAAAGAGCAAAATGAAAAGAAGACACCTACACGTCACAGATTCCCGCTTTGTCTCCTCTCGAGAGACTCCTTTGTCGTTTTCGGCATATTTCAAGCCGATCTTTCAAGAAATCAATCCATGTTTTGCTTGGTCTCTCTCTGCTGTGAGCAAGCGAATAGTCTTGTGAAAACTCAATATTCAAGCATTAATTCAAAGGGATAGCGCATCCTACCCATCACTTCCTTCTGCCATGGTACTTGGGAGTTGCACATCTCGAGAGCAAAGAGTCTTTTGCTGGAATGGCCTCATCTGGAGGACATCTGTTGAATTCTCATGATTCTGTCCCATTCCCGGGCGCCACGTCTTTTTTTTTTTTTTTTTTTTTTTTTGCGCTGGCGTACTTTTCCGAGATCTCCTATTTTGATGGGGACGTGATGTGCACTGGCATTGATCTCGGTATTATCAGTCGATATCGCATTGATGTTTGGCTTACACCATCCGGTCCGCGCATAAACATAGAGTGTGGACTGGGACGGGAATTTGTTGTGAAGAATCGATGTGTGGCCGCTAATGCTTGCGAGAACACGAGTCAAAGATGTAACTGACTTTTGCCATTAGTCAGCGGTTTTGTTTTGTGTGTTTTTTTTTTTTTTTTTTGGGGGGGGGGGGGGATAAAACAGTCCAGACCACTTCAACAGCTTTAAAGAGTCCTAAACTTTGATTTATCTTAGTTGAGTTAATGTTTTGCTTTCCGTTTTGACCGAACTCTCAACGGACCGATGGGCCGTTCAGTTCCGCGCCCTTTTTATTGACGTGAAGATGCTGGCCAGAGATTTAAACTCTAGTCTGCACAGTATGCAAATGTGATTCCCACTTCCCCCGTGTCATTCATATCCGCCCCCTTCCTCCACAAAAAAGAACGAGTCAAAAGAAAAACACCAACAACAAACAAACAAACACACAAACGAAACCTCAGAAAAGGCGCGGCATATTGAAAAGGTGCCTCAGTCCTTATCAGGAGCTCAAATGCACTTCATCTTTGATTCATCGTACCCGTTGTTTCTGGATGAACGCATTCGCGCAAGCGAAAATCGACTGATCGGCACAAACCGTGCCGCAAAACCTATACGTGGGAGCTGAGATAAAAAAAGGATGATGAAGTATCAGCACAAAAAGAGGAAGAAAATAGAAACCCAAAAAAGAAACTCCACGAAAAAGAAGGAAAATGAAAAAGAGACACCGTCAGACTATCAGGACAAACATGGATTCATAGAAATGATTCGAAAAGAAAAGAGAATGCAAACGTGGTTTAAGCTGCCCAGTCTTTTTCCAGTTCATACAATGCTATGTCTATCTGGGCTTGTCTAATGAATCTTTTAACACTCTGTGTGCCTGGTTTATTTCCTATCCATAGGTATGTATGTGAACTTTGTGCACATTTAACTTTATTGAAACAGAAAATGTTAAGGAGAGGCTGCCGGTTGACTGAACGCCCATCCTTAAAGTGTAGAGACATAAAAGTTTTGTCTTAAAGGTCGTCGAGATCTATTAGCGTGAAAGAGATGAGCACTTTTGTTGCCCTTGTTCCGACTATGACCATTTTTTGAAGGGAAGAAAGCATTTTTACATATTAGCGATCTAAAGTAGATTGAAACATACTGCTAGTCAACTTAGTAGGGTTGGCGTTGCGATCGTTATTCTGAATTAGTTTTGACTAACATAATATAAGTAAGATAACACATTCTCCGGTGATGTCAGAAGGTCCCGTGATGCCATTACGTCATCTTTGAAAGAAAAAAAGAACTAGAAATATCTGTTCATTTTTCATCTCAATCTCTATATTTCTATCATGATCTAATGACATGTCACTATCTTTCTTTTTACATACGATTGTTATTCTTTGTTAAAAGAGTTTTGATTCGACTATAAGAACATGTGTGACGTCAAAGGGCACCATGCTGCTCTTACGTCATCTTTGAAGGAAAAAAATCTGTTCCATTTCCTCTTAAACTTCTATTTTCTTAATATGATCTTATATAAAGATATCCCTATAGGTCTCTCTTTTTATTTTGTTTCTGGCGTATGATTGTTATTCTGAGTTGGCTTTGATCAAATTATAAGAGGAATAACGAATTCTAAAGTGACGTCACATGGCGCCACGATGCTATTACGTCATGTTTTAAAGAAAAAAAAAAGACAGTGGACAGTACCGTCGTGTCAACATACGGGATTAGCATGTGGGTACTAAAGGCAATGACACAATCGCTCTGTAGTTGCCGTCCACACGAGATTAACAAACAACATAATCGATACATTTGTGTACCCACCTGCAAAGAGAAATTTTTATTAAGTCCCCTAAAAGCAAAGAAACCTACCCCTTCCGCCAAGCTTTCTTCGCCTAACCAAAGCAAGTACCCACTGTTAATTACCCTGAAACGCCGGGGGGACACGCTCGTTTTCTCAGCGACATGCAACATTGATTTCGCGTTACATGTCATCACCCGTAATGAAAGATACATTGACAACAAACGAAGATCGAGAGGGAGACAAAGATATAGAGAAAGAGAAGGAAAGAGCGAGCGAGAGATTAAACACTATAGTGCATATGCTCTTTCGATCGTCTGGATGGTAGACTGTATCGTTGTACCGTAAATTCCCTAAAGATGCGTATCAGAACTGCGATAAATTCACGTTTTGAATGGATGGGACGCCAACGTTGACTGGGCACAGATCAATGTCTCCATTGGTTCTTTTACCGAATTTTCCGCAGACATTAGGCAAACAGGGAGTGGAGTTTTCTAAAGACGCATTACGAGGAAAGTTTGTTTTTGTTTTAATTTAAAAGTAACACAACTGGAGCAATTTCTTTTTTCTTCTTCTTCTTTTAGAAATCTATGACAACCTTTTTCTTCCAAGCGACACCATTCATCTTTAAAAGATTCTACATAGTAGATTATGTACGGAGATATAATAAAACTTATCTGTGTTGTCGTCGATAAAAAATTAATCAATCAAATAAACAAGATTATGTCAAACTGCCCTTACCAGTGTAATAATGTGGCTTTTTAACTAAGTATAAAACGCTGATCATGTTGAATATTTAACCATGTTATTACTACACCTATTATTATTATTATTATTATTATTATTATTATTATTATTATTATGATTATGATTACTATTATTATTGTTATTATTATCATTATTATTATGTAGTAGTAGTAGTAGTGGTAGGGAATGATAATATTGCCATCGTTATTATCTTTACTAATATTAGTGCTATAATAGTATTATTATCAATTAAATTGTATCTCGACTACGATGCAAACATCGATATGTCGCATACGCATTGCCACGATTGCTTTACTTCTGGTACTACTGCTTGGCAGTACTACATTACATTTCGATGTTATCCTATACCCATTACAAGTTACTATTCTTATACAGATATCTTTCTCGATTTTCTTTAACAAAAACCTCCAAGTGACTAGATAACAAGGTCTGTTATTTAAGTAACTGGCTGCTAACTGATTGTTCTCCTGTCGAATTATGACGAGCCAATCATAGGCGTCAGAACAGCATGGCAAGCTCAGCAGTGAAATTCGCCTCCATTTCTAATGCCTTCTTCAGAGAGTCACAAAAGGAGTTATTATTACGTCTCTTGGTAATAGAGGCAGATCGTATATTTTTCCTCCTCGTGTTCCCTCAGCGAGATTTGCACTTTTTTTGTTCATAATCACTAGCCGCCTATGCCGCTCACCGAAACACCATTCTGTAGTTCTGTCGGGATGAGAAGGGGGGGGGGGATGGGTGCGGGACAGGAGATATTGCACTTTGTCTGTTTCCCTTTCATTAAGCCTCAGAGAACGATCGCGTCAAGGTGCCCCAGCCATTGTGTACAGAACAATTTGGAATGGTCGTGACAGACTTAACCGGGAGATTGCGAAGAACGCGGCAAAAGTGGTACGTGCATTTAGCGAGTTTGAAGTTATGCGTCCATTTATCCATGCAATATAATGCAAGGTAGGCCAGTGGTAATCATTTTTTTGAGGTCTTCTTTGTTTAAAGCGCGTAAAGCGAATTACTTTTGCTCGTTTGATGCTGTTCCCCAAACGTTATGCCTAATTCACCATTTTGGAAACCAAAAAGGAACATGACACCGCGGCAAACGCCAAAGTACAACCGATGTCGCGGTCGGCGGGTTACCTACGTTAATACCTAATTCACCACGCTAGAAGTCGGGGCTTGAAAAAGAATAGCACAGTAAAGAGATCATGAAGTGAAAGAAATCCAAGACTTCTTTGTAGAAAGCAAACATGAGAGGAAAATTGCATTGCTGGATTGAACCAGATTTTCACACCAGTAAATATTAGTGTAACAATTGCGTTAGCATAGGAGGCCAATTTTGTTTGACAAAAAAAAAAATAAAATCTCAGACAAAAATTAGGTTGTCGTGTCCTATGAGATTACGCTGTGCATCTCAGGTTGCCCAAAGGGAGAATTAAAAAAAAGGAGAAAATGTATAAATAAACTAAGAATTAGAGAAAAAGTAAAGGTGTATTAGAACGATTTTGCGGCTTTGTCAAAATTGCAGGAAATTCGTTTCAGCACTGTTCGGATTGATTGCAACATGGGGCAAACGCAATTATTTACCGACAGATTGGAGCCGCTTGACAAATAGTTCAGCACTGTTTGAAAAGGTGAATAAAACACGGTGAATGTATGTGTGAGAATGCGTGTCGGCGTTGGTGTATGTGTGTGTGTGTGTGTGTGTGTGTGTGTGTGTGGGTGTATTTGTATGTGTGCGTATGTGTGTGTGTGTCTCATGGGAAAGTAGAAAGGGGAAAGGGAGTGGAGAGTGACAAAGAGACATAAAAAAAAAGGGCAGAGGAAGTGAGAAAATCTGGTCCGCTGGCCTTGTGAATTATTAGAAACAGACATAGACGATGGGAGAGAAAACCCCAAAGGAAAAAAAACACACACACACACACACACACACACACAGACAGACATACTGCAAGAATATATGAGTAAGTCTATATAAAAACCAATTCTAATATGCCAATATAGAGGAAATGAAAATGATAATGTGCCCATATGAAAGGAGTTTGAAAAGCAGAATCATTTAATTTCCTGGAAGTATTAAAAAACACCATATCTTAAACGCAACATGACGAAGCAGAAGACAGGTACCTCATCAGAGGTAGACATGAGGTGTCCACAGGCAGAAAAGAGAAGCACGATTTAGTCTTGGGAATTTCTTTTCTTTCTCACAGGCAGATGGAAGTGTGACTTAACGTAGGCAGAGAAGTAGGTTAGATAGAGACGCGATGTGATGTGACGTGCATGAGATCGACGACTCATTTTCTCGTGGTCGTAAAGTCAGTTTTTCTCCCAATATCACCTCGCATTTGGTGGGGCCATTTTCATGTCCGTTAACAAGGCTTAATATCTGTTCTCAACTCACTAGTGCATTTTGAACCTGATAAGTCATTTGCAAAATCCAACATTCTTTTTGCTGTTTTCATGAAGAATGAACGCCACTCTTTCTTTAAGGGTGCAACTGTTCCGAACTTCTGGAAGAGGAAGATACAACGCAGGGACTTTTTGAAATGCCATAGCACTTTGTATGACCGCACTTGACGTTTTACAGATGTTTGTGGTTGTGGGAAGGGGGGGGGGGGGAGGTAAAGTATTTTGATTCTCGTGACATATCCAGACAACGCAGGCGAGAGCACCAGATAAGGAATGATCTACACTCCCTCTAAAGAGACCGCTATTGGTTCGAAAAATGCTTTTTCGAATATCCTTTTACTCCATTTGTTTGGTCAACAGCGCCAAGGGAGCGCATCTGGAAATGTACTGTAAGATTAACATGTTGAGTGGCATTACATGATGATGATGATGATGATAATAATGATGAAGATTATGTCGCCTTCGTCTTCTTGGATGATGATGATGATGATGATGGTGATGACAATGATAATGATGATGATGATGATGATGATGTTGATGATGATGATGATGATGATGATGATGATATGATGGTCTTATTTGGTCAGTTTATTCTTTCCGGTCGTTACTTTGACTTACTTCAGGGTCCTGTATCTCCACCATAACCCTGTTTTTGTCAAATACATCCGTCAATATACAGCTATGCCAGGGTGAATATTGCGTGCTAGTCCAGTGCTTCTTAACCGGTGGGCCGCTAAGCATTCTCAGCTGGACCGCGATGTCAGACAAAAAAATACTGAATTTAAAGATTCGTATTCGATCTAACTGGGCCTCGAGAAAAAAAAAATGCAGGAGCCAAAGTGGGCCTCTGTTAAGAGAAGGCTGAGAAGTATTCATCTATTAAATCTAAGCACGAATGCGGGACATGAACCTAGGACCTGATGTTTAACAATAATTATAGAACAATATCCACTACATCACCCCCATATTTATAGTGCAATATATTCGACACGTAAGTCACTATTTCTAGATTACGGACAAATACATGTGTTGCGACACGGATTGTCGCCCCTACACGGATTGTCGCCTCCTGCTCGGGGCGACAATCCGTGACGGGCGCTGGCGGCACGGATTGTCGCCCCCGTCACGGATTGTCGCCTGGCGACAATCCGTGACGCTTGTGCAGTTCCCAGTTTTTGACCTCGAAGGCGACAATCCGTGTTGGCAAAAAAATTGTTGCGACACGGATTGTCGCCCCGTCACAGATTGTCGCCCCGGGCTCGGGGTGGTTCCTCCGGTGTTAAGCTTTGGTGGGATGAGTATGACTGGTAAGTTATGCGTATGTATGTGTGTGTGTGTGTGGGTGGGTGTGTGTGCGCGCGCGTGTGTGTGTGTGTGTGTGAGCTGCATGGTATGTGATGTGTATGATTTGTTATTTGTTGTGTGTATGTGTGTGTGTGTGTGTAAATGTGTGTATGTGTGTGTGTTTGGAGCATAATAATACAATATGTAGAAACTGTGCATGTGTGGTGGTCATAGTGGTAGTGGTTTGTTTGTCTGTGTGTATACGTGTGCCTGTATGCTTACTTGTGTATGTGGAATATAGTGGCGCTACTGTGGCAATACAAACGCCTTCAGAGTGTATGAGCACGTGTTTAAAAAATTCACACCAGCGTTGATCTAAAAATAGTATGGGTGTGTGAACCAATATCAGCGGTGAGGCGGGCTAGGCGAGAGAGAGACCGAGAGAAAATACATACGAGGGAGGTACCCTCCCCAAATGTTATTTGTCTTTGTTCATTTTTCACTGCAGTCATTTTCTTCCACCAGTCTTATAAACTAGAACGTCCATGCCACTATTCTTTGTCCCAGAATAGGTTTGGCATGCTTTATGCATGAGCGAATAATTTCCACACGCCGTAAAAAATTTGTCAATCGTTAGTTGATTTTAGCACAAACGAACTGCCATTGCACACCGCTAACTACGTAATGCAAACAAACACCAACAAACACTCAAACAAATCCTCATAATGCAAATAAACCAACTCAACACTTTTTTCTTTGATATTCATTGATTTCATTCAAATCATTCATAAATCGACTCATTCTGGGTGTAACATGAAAAAAAAAGTTACAAATGGCAATTCGAAATAGAAACAAATCCATTTGTCAATTTATACCACAAATAATCTCACTTCAACATAGATAACTCGATTATAGACCAACCCTACTAACAATTTCTTCACGAGAAAGTTTTGACATGTAGGGCCCTACCAAACCTATATTCTTTGAATACATTGGTTTGGATCATTTAACACCTTCTTACTTACAAGGGCATATACATAAAATACACACAAATACATTACACGAATCTAGAATGAAATCAGTCATAAAAAACCCGACCACCCCCTCCCCTCCCCATCCGAAACAAATCTAGGGCCTACATCTATCCTAAATATTAAATCCTACCAACATCTGTCATACCTTTTATAACTATCCTTCTTCAAATCCAATCCCTAACCCACCAACCCCTGATTAAACAAAACCTAAATCATCCCACACACACACACACACCCACATTCACCAACCCAAATACATACACACACACACACTCACACACACACGAAGGTTCCGTTATTCCGAAGTTTCGTTTTTTCCGAGGCTTCATTTATCCGAAACACACAATTCCCTATACGTAGAGGTTCGTTGATCCAAAAATGAAATTCGGAATAAAGAACCTCCGGAATAATGAGCCTTCGGACGAATGAGCCTTCGGACGAATGAGCCTTCAGAGTAACAAACTTTTGCAATAACGAAATGTAACCCCCTTCCCACATACCGACGCACACCCGAACCGATACCACATTCCTTCCTGATGAAACGATTTCCCAATGTTGATAAATAAGACATAATGGACCGTATGCAGAAAAGCAGCATCTGCCCGCACGCAAGCTCCACTCCGAATTCATAGTTATACAAATCTGCCAAACAAACTCATCAAATTCAAAGCTGCTGATAAAATCAATATCAACGTTTATGCCAGCAACAGCTTACTAGGTATCCCTCCCCACGCGCAGCTAAAAAACACATACGCAAAAAACTGACATAATAAACACATTCTTCCATCACACACACACACACAAACGGACACTACATTATCATGTGCACGCGCACATACACACTTCCTTGAAACCTCACCATGACTTTTTACATGGCATGTTTGCATGGATGTAGCCATGTAAGTTATGTGTTAGTATTTCAATGATTTTGTCCAGAACGATATTACCCAGCAACATGTGCTTCGAGGGCGGGCGACAATCCGTGTAGGGGGCGACAATCCGTGCCGCCAACGCCCGTCACGGATTGTCGCCCCGAGCAGGAGGCGACAATCCGTGTAGGGGCGACAATCCGTGTCGCAACTTACATGTCTTCTTTGCCAGACTCTTGATGATTATTAGTATATTGGCAGAAACCGAGAAAGCGGGATCTGTGCTTGCCTTTGGTTTACCAAACCGAGCCACGAGGTGCAGCCCCCCCCCCCCCATCTTCTCTTCTATTTCTCAGTCAACCTTCGTCTCACCCTCTACATTTCTATCTGTCTGTATCTAACTCGCTCCCTCTTCCTGTCCGTGTGTCCATGTTTATGTCCATCTGTCTCTTACACAAACATTATATACATGCCATAACTATACACACATATAACATGTATAAACAAAATCACACGCACACACACACACACGCTCTTCGCCATCTTTTCTCCCCCCCCCCCAAGATATTTTCCTCTTGACCTGGGCTGACAACTTAGAGATTGCGAGAAAAAAAAAATCAGGCACCGTTGTTTCAACCCTAAATCTAGCCGCAACAAGTGCAATTCCCCCCCCCCCCCCCATCTCCCTCCCCATTCTCCCGTGATGAAGTCAGTCAGCCTATTTTCGGCCTAATAGCAGTCAATATTATTCAGCGCAATTCTTTTAGCGCAACTCCAGCCGCACGAAATCAATGCCGAAGCCAACCAAAGAACAGAGCGCTGGGGGCAATACCTCAACCTCCTTTTTTTTTGTTCTTTTTTCCCATTTCATTTTCTCTTTCTCCCCCCCCCCCTCCCCTCTCATGAGAATAACATGTGAGATTCTTTCTAAGCCGGGTGTGGGTCGATCAATTATGTAAACGCCGATACCATCAGGGGTGTCTTGTGACATACAACGCCACACTGCCCGAAGACTAATGGGCAAATATGTTGCATAATCATTGTGACACTGTCATTTACATTTCACTTTGAGAGAGATGGGTTCCATTCCACCCTGCTGATTTTTTTTTTTTTTTTTTTGTGTGTGTGTGTGTTCCTTCGCGTTTCTTTGCCCCAGAAATGTAATCTACAATCAGAAGTTATCCTAACATGACACGACATTGACTCACGAGAAGTTTGTTTAGACCCGTCGGAGAATCAAGCCATGGAGGTATGAGACAAGAACACAAGGTACTCAGTAGTTTTTTTTTTTGTTTTTTTTTTCTGGCAGGAACTTAAAACACAAAACACAACAAAACAAAACAAAACACAAAACCAAAAAAAAAACAAAAAAACAACAACAACAACAACAACCCTGAAATAGTCGGGATGACTTGATATGCCTAAACTCAGATCCGGCCAAGTCGTCTCACCTAGCATCAGACAGACTGAATTGCGGCAAATAAATTGATCCAGATTTTGACAAACCTCTCTACAAGGTTTATACACGTTTTACAAAATGGTGAACATGAAATGATAAAACTAAGAAAATATGTACTGCAAGAAAAAATAGTTAAGATGCAGATTATGTACCTTAGACATGTTAGATAATGTAGGCTTTGCACTTACCTGTCTTTGTTATTGTGTCATTTATAACGCGCATTACAGTATTTGCTTATATCTTCAGGAGGGCGAAACGTTTTGCTTACAAATATTTGAGGTTCAAGACTCGTTATTTTCTTGTTACTTTTTTATATCAACATGGTGAATATGACTTCTGTCATCGAAATCATGATTAATACTCCCATGTAGCCCCTAATTTACCCTACACATACGGCATGTTTTGTGTATCAGATATTCAGTAATCAACAGTCTCGGCAACCACCATGATTCATCGTGTTCAGCTCTGCTTCTGTTGAGAGAGTCTGCCGCTGAGGTATATATTGATATCCCGAACTGAATTGGTAAGTGTTGAAAACAATATGTGGCTTATTTTTACAGAGAGGTAGAGAGAATAGGAGGAATATATATATATATATATATATATATATATATATATATACATATTAATGTTTTAAATAAAGTTTGTCATAAGAATAATAAATTATATTCTCTCCTCTCCGTGAAAATAAAAACAAAAATCACAAGAACCTTTACGGCATGGCTGATAGACAGACCTTAGATTTGAATCCAGTCCTCGTCTATTCTAGTTTTAACTTTGGTTTGATTGTATTATCTTTATTTCGTCAAACGCTTTATTACCATGGCGTCTATATGTTCTTTTAAGAGAAATATTTCGTAGCGTAAGTTCACTCATCTGAGTGACCTGGAAGCAACCTAACCTTTGTTTAAACTTGCAAGCAAAATTGTGATCATTATGCTCGTAGCTCTCGTGAAGAATTAGCGGCAATCAATATATGCATTAGCTGCGCAAAAACGCCAATCAAGTCAGGTGTTTCTTTGAGTACTGGATCCTTTTTAAAGATCAACACGTCAAGTTTTTGCCGTCTGAAAAAGAAAATAAATAAACAAAGAAACAAACAAACAAAGACTTTGCAGTAATCCTATGACAGTCGAAGGGGCAGAGTGAATTCGCGAGCAAATACAGGCCACATTTGCCGGTAGAAAAGACAGATGACTTTTACCTTTTAGAGGATACTGTCTAAAGATAAACAATTAGACATCGTACATTCGATACTATTAGTGGAATGTCGCTCAATTACATGGTAGACCTACACGTTGATGGAAAGAAGAAGATTGTTCCTTGCATTCTTGCTTGTTTGTGTTAATTTGATTAGGATTTTTTTTTTTCTCTCTCCTTCTGCTTTTGGCTTTCTACTGGCAAGTACACCAACGCACATCGACGTGATGAGACGAAAAGTTCACTGATATTAGCAACAGTTTTTGCGCTTTTTGTGATTGTGTGTGAGTGTGAGTGTGTGTGCGTGTGTGTGTGTGTGTGCGTGTGTGTGTGTGTGTGTGTGTGTTCGTTTGCGCTGAGAAAATGTTGTTGCCTCTACCCTGGATCAATGGACCGCATATGGTGAAACGTGTTCTTGATATCAGCTGTTCTTAGTATATCTAAAGTGCAAGGGGCAGGTTGGATGAGAAGTGAAGTAGTTTACAGGTTTCTGTTCTAGCAAACCACAGACGACAAATTGTTGCGTAGCCACGGGAATTAAAACTGCATCTGAAAACTTTAATATACGTCTTCTCAAGGAATTTATCTGTGGGTGTCGGCTAAATATGTCGTGTGGTATTATGCCGACACGTTCTCAATCGATCATCAGCACGCCTATTAAAAGTAGGGGCCGCAATGCAAGGCTTACACGTTTCTAATGACGACTTGAAGATAGAAAAAAAAAAACATTTTTACGCTGGTTGTTGTTGTGAAGAAGTAACGAGCTCATAGATGAAGCCTGTGAACGAACATACTTGATGACCGACCTTTACGTATATACTGATTATTTTTTTTCTCTGTTACTTTTATTATTTTCATGATACATGAATATCTAAATGTTATTGGGGCGCTACTTTCGTGGGGTTTCCACCATCAAATTACACTCTTTTTCCCTTTTTCCAATTACTTTGTAGATAACCTTGCATAATGTATAATTTGTGTTTTTATTGTACTGATGAAATGATAGTAAATAACTTTAATTGAAATGAATTGAATTGAAGTAAATCTGCCTTCTTTGTTCGTAATGAGCCTTCACTAGTGTGCAAACATATAAATTTGCGTCTCTCACATTGACATTTGCCAATTAAAAAGAAATACAAAAAAAAAATGTATTCCATTCATGAGCATTATTCAAGTCTATGCAGCATGTTAGAAGTCTGAGAGCTTCTTCATACACGACATATGACAATGACCTTGTTTAGGAATGTATAATTTGGATTATGTAAAGAAGGCATGAAATTCTTGTCGTTCTGCACGAGATCAGTAAATGGAATAGGAGACATAATACAACAAAACTAAGATTTCAAGGGGAATTGCATTACTGAAATAAGTGAATGTCACTATTGTATGTACCTGTGACAATTATAACATACTGAATGTTCCCCGCAAAAAGAAATTATGTAATATATGTATTATATATAAATCAAAAATGTAAACATAAAAATAACATGCTGAATGTCCCCCCCCAAAAAAAAAAAAAGAAAAAAAAAACAGTACTTGACATTAGTGATTAATTCACTCCTGCGTTTTCTTTGATGTAGTTTATACTAACAGTTTAACAGTCGTTAAATTTTGCTTTAGATTGAAAATTTGTCTGACATGTTAAATAGGAGAGAGCCATATGTAATAGCAAACAAAGGAAGACAGTGAACTCGATGGATGTCACAAAAACGAGAAAAAATGTGAGCGATACAGTGAAAGATGAATGTTTCTTGTAGATCTCGCTGGCACTTATCTGCGAACTCAATTTCGTGTTTTTTTTTTTCAAAATACAGAGTGCAAACACATTCATTTTCTTTGGGTTTTTTTGTTAACGTTCTTTCGATTTCAAGAGGTTTACCCCGTGCGACGTAATTTAATCTCTTAAGGTGGAATGTTGGCTCCGTGACAGCTCAATGGACAGAAATCATCAATTTGCAAGTTTTGCTTGACAAAGCTATCCAACTCGTGACATTGAATTCTAGAATGAAGTTTGCGTTCATGTTTAAAAGACATCTTAGGGAACAGAACTCGGTCGGATCACGTGTAATAGATAGATACAATGATTTATCCTTTCAATAATGTCTTGCTCCGGAGAAATAAGATTATCAACTTGCGTTTATTTGTCTGTGTTAACATGCCCTCGTTTGCTTATTTGTTGATCTAACTTTTATTATGCACATCTTTCCATTTCACGGTTTCATAAGGCCATATCATGTAAACAGTAAAAAAAAAAAAAATAAATACACTTTAAAACACAGCTGTAAAAAAAATAAAAGTTGCAAGATATACATAGACGCGAGTATGTATCATAATAGTGTAGTGAAGTTTGTGACAATTCAATTTGTTGAAATCTAAAAGAGACAAAGAAGCGAGAGAGAGAGAAAAGAAGAGGAAAGGGAAAGAGATAGAGAAAAAACAAGAAGCTAAAATAAGTAGCCATCGAAGACTACATCCTTTCCCCTCTGTTTTTCCCCTCAGTTGCCCGAGGCTAATCACGTGCCAAAGGTAATATAGATTACTAAAGCAACATGTAGTCTAACGCGTCAGCCGAAGCCATACAAATGTAGTGGGTAAAATATCGTCACCGGTCAACATCAATGTCCTTGATTTTTATTAAACCTTTCGGTGCCACTGAGTCAAACGTGCAAAAATTTCACACGCATACCTATGGACAAGGACGTTAATGTGGCACGTCGATAGTTATTCATTGCAGGCCATATAAAAGCCCACGGTGAGGGACGCTGCGTCACAGAGTGGGACGCATAGATAGCCTTCATTCTGCAAATTAATTGGACAATTAAAGCTGTAAGAAACAAAGCACGCGTCTCAAGGTCTTTTGTTACACTTTTATATAAAAGATCAAATCACCTAAGTTGATTATCATTTCATCTGCAATGCCAAGAGAATATGATGAAAACATAACCACTGAAAAGAATTAACAACAGCAAAGAAGCCATATAAAGAATTACTGTAGGAAATGTCCAAGGCCTTTTGAACTGATATCACTTAAAAAAAAAAGTCTGATGATGTGAACGCGAGCCACTGCGACATGAATTACAGAATATGGTGCTATTCCCAAAGGAAGCAAAAGGTTAAAGCCAAGACTAGCGGACAAGGTGCAACTCTAAGGCCTACTTCATGAACATTTTTTGTGGTATCTCTTTCAAAGTTAGTTACCGTTTCTTCCAACAATTGAAGAAATAAAAAGAAATAATGATAATTGTCAGTGCATTCGTGAAAATGTCTTAATCCCCTCTCACCCAGTTCTATGTTGTCTTCTGCTGCTTGTGGGAGTAAAAATCACAAATTCAGGAACTTTTTGATATAAACATGTATCACGGATTTCTGACTATCATTCTTTTTTTTATGTCATTCTAGTGAACCTACTCCAACATGCCCCTAAAATTAAAGACCAGATCCTCAAAAAGTGTCTCGCTTTCATGTTGTCACCACATGCTCACACAGCTGAAACAAGCATCACAACACAATGACTAATGCATAGACTCCGAAGAATGTCACACACACACAATAATACCTATTTAACCCGTTTCATACTGAATTCTGAAATCCCCATAGACTTAACACAACGGCCACCAGGTTTCAGTATGGAGCGGGTTAAGGAATTCACAAAATCGATTATAACTGTCTTAGTACGACAGGAAAGGGTAGGGTATTGTATTATGTTAAGCCTGTTTTTGTATTATATCCTGGTGTACCTGCTTATATTATCGATCATGGTTTTTTTTTTTTTTTCTTTTTAAACTGAAAAATTTGTGATTTGAAGACACATTATTGTCAACAGAGGTCACCACTCAATTCGATTTTACAAAACGGAATTATCTCGAGCCACTGAAGCCTTTAATGCCCATGTTGAATATTTTATCCCCGGAACATTAAGTTAAAAGCTACATAGAACATACAAAAGATTGAATTGTCAACAAGTGAAGAGTTTGTTTGCAAAAACCGATAAGTCCATATTTACCAAATGGAGATATTTGCGATTAAAGGTCAAGAAAAATAAAGAGAATAATAAGAAAAATTTTGCTTCTTTTGACCATAACTTAAAAAATATACCTTTTTATGTAGTGACCAATATATCATTTAAAAGGTATTATTTTGTACTTTATGACAGAGATCGTACTTCAAAATCTTCAAAAATGGACTTATCGGTTTTTGCAAACAAACCCTTCAAGTGTTCATCAAATGATGTATTTCTTTCCGTTAGAATAATAGCTTGAGTGGTGTGCAAGTGCGACCATTTATTTTCACGATAGCATAGACTGGTGACACTAAAAATACAGTGAAGTAGATATTTGTTTTGTTTGTTTGTTTTTTCTTCGAACCTACGATAAACACGTGTATCTTAAAAGCGACCGTTTCAAGTATAGGAAAATATGATTTATAGATACGTCAAATCCAGGGCTTGTATTTCATATATTGCCTTTGGCAAGTGACAACCAAGAAATCTCTGTATGTGTTCACTCCTCAAGAACATTTTTTTTTTCTCTACGAAATAGCTAACGTTCCTCCATAGGAAGGGTGTTTTTGATACATAGCAGCCACACACTCGCAGACAATAATAGGATGTTCAATTTGACAGTGCATTTTCTCAACCAAATCCGAAGGAACAAATAAAACCAAAGATATCAAGAAAAATTACAGAAACAATGACAAAACATCAATAAGAAATATCTTCTAAGCTTAGAATACTTGATTTACACATTCTCGATCAATTACTTGGGGATGGGAACAATAATGGGACTTCATGACAAACATGCACCGGGAGAGGAATTCCCAAAGATACAAATATTGTCGACCACCTACCTGTGTGGGAGAAGTTTGCTTTTGGCGGGTGACAAAGATATCAACAATCGGCAGCTCTGATCGAGAGGTGCGCGGCGTACAGGGGTAAAGGATCGTGCGTACTCGGCGATGGCAATGGGAGGCTCTGTTGAAGCGGCGCTCTGGAAGATAAAAAAAAGTGCTACGAGCGTCTTCCGTTGGCGGACGTAAGTGAGCGAATCGACGCGCTTTGCCGAGAATTTATAAGAATCCGAGGGAGGCGATTGGCTGCGCTCGGACTCCTTCCTCGCGCAGCGACATGCATATTAATGGCGGAGAAAGAGGCGAATGATATACGATCTCGAGCAGCATGTCTTCTTGTTGTTCTTGTGAGGTTTTTGTTTTCTTTTTTTTTTGGTTTGTTTGTTGTTGTTGGTGGCGATGGTGGTGGGACTCCTGGCTTCTGGAAGTACCTGTAACATATTTCGCCAAAATTGAGTTCGCAATCTGTGTTTCTGGTGGCTGCAGGCCATGTATGCCATACTACCGGGGTAAAAAGTGAATATAAGCATCCTCTTTCATCATTTCTTTGTTGTTTAATCATTAAATTGATATAATTTTTCTATCTGCTCTCTGCTTCCGAATAAGCCCATTGCAGCCATGCAGTGAAAGATTTTTTTTTTTGTTTTCTGCTTTTCGTTTGGTTATCTAAGGAATTAAAATTTTCTCAAGCATTATTGGGTGAGGATACACATGATACATGAATACTAGGTCAACTACGGTTACTACGGTAACTACGGTTAATCGACATACTACGGTCGTCATTGAAATACAGGGGATACACTTGAGATATAAATACTAAATCAACTACGGTTACTACGTTAACTACGATTAATCGACGTATACGGTTGTCATTGGAGCATTGGAACAAGGTGGGATACTTACTATCCATATAGGAGTACACTTTTAATAGTGGCTGCATTCCTGCTCTCGACTTCTTAGCCTATCCATTGGGTAACCTGAGCGATATGATAGCATGTGATTACAGATATACAGCAGAAAAAAAGGTAATAAGGGTGGTTGCCAAGGCATCGTCACATGCGTTATTGTCAGTATTTTCTAAACTTGTCCGTCTGTTTCCGTCATCGTTTATCATGGGCATCCAAGTTAAGTTGATGTTGTTTTTACACCCGAAAAGTACGCATGCATGTCTGCCTGCCTTTATGCATGTATGTGTTTGTATATTTATGTGTGTGTGTGTGTCTGTGTGTTTCTGTGTGTTTGTATGTATGTCTGTATCTGTGGATGTATGTATACATATGTGTTAATGTCTCCTGCAAAGGTTACTTCTAGCACAGCCTTTTGCAGTATTGCGCAGACAGATGCCAACCTTTAAATCAAGAGACTTGTTTTGATTTTCCTTCCATCATAAACTAAAGGGAGATGTAGGGCCTATACTGTATCTCAGCAAAAATTCAATGACACAAAATCCAAACATGACGTATAACATTGACTCTGCAATGAATTGTAAAAGACGGGAACGGAGTGTTTATTTCAATTAAATCTAGGTGTTTTGTTTGTTTCTTTCTTTACAGAAAATAGAATAAATGTACAGATTTCATAGTGTTCGTGATTATACGTTACCATTTTCATTGGCATGAACTGGAAGTTAACGTCACCTATTTATGTATTTTGATATCATGCTGCAGGCATAATATGTCAGCTTCAAGCCACTGTTTACCACTGGAAAGAGTGATTTAAAAAAAAAATGGTCGGGTTATAACATTTGATGTATATGCATAGTTCAGTTGTATAACAAGACATGTTACCATAGTGTATAAATTTCGCGTTAAAGCTACAAACATAAAGATATATCATTTATTTTTTCAATAAACCAACTGTAGACGGTTTATTCTTGAAACGATTTTAATAAAACTAATGTTCACAATTTGTATAATTTATTTACACTGAATATACCAAATGAAACTTTCACAATGATTGTGCCTGTCCCTACCTCATATTATAGTACTGTTTTGAAGCACTAAAGCTGTTTTACCTTCCTTTTTTATCTGCAAATGGTAAAGAGTGACTTAAAAGACGACATAGCGATGCTGTTCGTGTCATTCCAACACCACCTGAGCACAGTTTGCGTTTATCGATCGCACTGTCATACTTTAACGACCTGCATGCAGACTGAATCGGGGAAAAAAGGGGGTTAGCAGATTGCTAAGATACCATAATCCATCATGAACAATATAAAGAAGAGGAATTATTATGCCAACCCATGTCTAAAACGTCAGCTTAGAAATCAACCGGTGCTTAACCGAGAGGACTCTAGATGAAGGACGGAGGACGAACGGGGGCTGAAATCGAGTGGTATGGGGGGTGACGCTCACGATCTTGAACCCGCTCAGAGTCTTCCGCCCTACCGCTCCTCCGTGATGCTGTCTTCTTCTTGATGTTGTTGTTGGTGTTGCTGCCTTGTTTTCTTCTTTTCCAGTCGATGGGATGACTTTGAATGGGTGGTGACCTCACACAAGGAGGAAGCCAGTGCCATCTAATTTATAAGGCAAATGGAATCAATCATGATTCGGCTATCCCGGCTTTACACCTCGCCCCCCGAACGGCCACCTTGTCTAAAGTTACCTGATTTCGTTATCGGACGTCGGCAAACACACGCACTACATTGATTGCTTGTGTCTACGTAAACAGAGGACTGACTTAAGTGGGAGCGGATTTGTTCGTGTTCGTGTGTGATAACAGGAGTAAAGAAATGGATGATATCGGACATTTCCACTTTGATTTGCTGTCCCCCCTCCCCCACCCGCACCGACGTGAGATAACATTTAAAGAAATGTTCCCCATTACCAGTAGAAGACTGGAATCAAATCACCGAATATCAACTTTTTGATGAGGTGTTGTTGTTGTTTTTTTATATCTTCCCGAGAGTTGCAAAGATGCGTAATTTGTCCCTGTATGTTTGATAAACACAGTTCTGAGAGAAAAATAACTCGGACGTTGAGCTGACGTTTAAACGTTTTGTTGTGTGAAATAGTTTGTTTTTGTTGCAGTTAAGTAAGACGATAGTTGGTTAAGACTGTTTATTTATTTGTTTGTGCATTCAATGAGGCACCAATTAAGCTCGGATTACTGGGATCCTCCTGCATGGTACCTTGATATTTTCTTCTTCTATTTCATCTCCGTTCTCTGTCACAATGATTTGATTTGATTTGATTTGATTTGATTTGATTTGATTTGATTTGATTTGATTTGATTTATTGTACATAACACATTCATGTACATACATAAATAATTATAAGTTGTTCGCAGAGTATTTTCTTGTTAATTTGCTTACCTTTCATGTGCAAAATCAGCCATGAATATTGATGAGCTATCTTTCCGAAAGTGATCATAGTTGAATACTTGTACCATGCAGAAACAATAAATGAAATGAAAGAAATGAAAACAAATGAAATGGATTCGAGAGGGACGATCATTTGGCAACAGCAAGTCGCATAACAACAATGCTTCACAAAATGCAAAGCGAGGAGTTTCGAGTTATCATACAATAATCAATCAATTCATTTTTTTTCCATTTTTATACAAAAAAGAGAAAAGCATATCGCTTTCTTTCAAAACAGAGCATAAGGTAATCAAAAGAATGTGAAGTAAAAAGTAACATGTTTTTGTTCAGTTTAGTTCAGTTTTATCTCTGCATTCCTTTATTAGTTAGTATTGCATGCAAAATCAAGAGACATAAACACAAAACAGAAAGATATTTCAAATTTCTCATTTACGTTATGGATGCATCTGTTTGGGTGTGTGTTTGATGAAGCTTGCAGCTTTATTTCGATCTGGTGTTAGGATGCATGCGAGTGTCCTTTTCATAGTTTGAGATGACCCACAAAATAAATGCGTACGTCTTATTGTGGGTATACATATGGACATGTGTCCCTATTTGGTTTAAAAAAAGTAATGATAATACTTCTTTTTGTAATCGACAGGCACGACACAAACATGACAAACGAGACAAAATAATGAAGAAACGAAAATGGTCTCATAACTTTCAACTAGGGGACAGTATTCACAGGACTATATATTACAGCTTGCATAAGTTATGGAATAAAGAACACATAGCAACCGTAATAAATTATTAGCATTAAAAAAAAGAATACACCACATTTCAAGTGCGGACCGCAATTCGTGAACAGTTGATTAAAACGTTGTCATAATGCAGATAGCGTTTCAATTTCTGTAAGGACAGATACGCCGTGTTGTACCCCGCCTTTGCAAGTCCTAGAAAACTTCGATTTAATTTTGAGATTTCAGTCGAAGGGGATTTAGCGTTAGATTGCATGTCTAAAAATGTAGGTCAAACTGACATCGGGTCAAACAGTACAGAATGAACAATTCTGTAGCCATTGACTGCGAAGTGCAGGAGGAGACCATGGCTGTACTGAGTTTTAAAAGACAGCACTAAATTTTATGATGGGGCAAGAGAATCAATATAAATTGAGAAACAGTTGTTATGACCTATTCAGTGAAGGTCATTTGTTTTCCCTTAGCTAACTCGCAGTAAACAATACTAATATTGTACTGACGATGTACTATCCACTCGTATACGTGCGAACTGTAGCAGAATATGATATGATATGATATGATATAATATAATATAATATAATATGATATAATGTAATACAATATAATATAATATAATACAATATAATATAATATAATATAATATAATATAATATAATATAATATAATATAATATAATATGATATAATATGATATAATATGATATAATATAAAATAATATAATATAATATAATACAATATAATATAACATAATTATAATATAATACAATAAAATGTATGATACACTGAGAAGTATATATCTCCGCAGAAAGAGAGATAGAGGCACAAAAGGGAAAAGAAGAAGCGAGAAGGAAAAGGGAGCATTCAAGAAGTCATTTTGTTTCGACTATTTGTTCTTTCCTTCCTGTTCTTTTGTTTGTTTGTTATTGTTTTTTGTCTTTGACCCCTAAAATATTTCGCGTAATGAGCCGTGCTACCTTGAAATATTATTTTCCCTCGCTCGCCCTCTCATTCTGGGGCATTTTGTCTCTTCTGTTTTTTCCCTGTCCAACTTTCTTCATGCTCTTTCTCACTCGATCTCTTTCTATTTCTAAATATTCCATCTCTACCGCCAGATGTATCTTGAGATCTCCTTCGGAGTCGAGACGTGATGAAAAGGATAAAATGTTTGCATTTTCGCCTTCTCCTTCCGCCTTCGAGAATACTATAATGTTTGTGAAAATATACTCGATACCTGTGCAGATTACCTCCTCCAAGACTGCGTGGGTATTGTGGCAATAATAATGAGGGCTTAGTCAAACCCCATACATTCTAATAAAGTGGACCGACAGTCTCACGCTACCCTATGCCTGCACACAATTAGTTCAAGACACCTACCTCCACATGAACTTGGTGCCACACTAAACAACTTGATTAGATTTTTTTTTCTTAAAAAAAGAGCAAGAATAAACAAAAAAAATGAAGGCGAAACCAAAAGAAACCAACATATCAGCATTTCCGTTTTCACGGGTCAATCTGTCAACGTTTAAGAAGGAAGCAATTTTTTTTCTTCTTCTTCTTTTCATGATCTGTTTACACTAAGACTTTTAGGTCAGCGTGTAAGGGAGCTGCAGTTCTAATCAGAGGTGTGTCCACACTAATCCCCGAGCTATCGCGGCTGTGTCATCCCAAAGTTAAACATCCATTTCCGGTCGATCCTGAGTGAGGACCGATACCACAATGCCCCCAAGATGATAAACTTGACCCGGTGGTAACGTTACAACGATCAATTGTTGTTGAATATCATAATATATATTATGAATCTCACAGGAAAAGTTAAACTTGTGTTGTTTTGATGTTTTACTCATTTTATTCCAAATTCTTAATAATCATTACATTATGATCTCTGAAAGACTGCTTTTTGTTTACTTCTTTGCTTTAACACACAAGCTGCTTTGCACCCACTTTGTTGTCATGTTTTTATGCCCGTCTTTTTAGCAACTCATGTGAAAAGAAATACATATTGGTACTTACTTCGTCTTGTAACTTATAAAGTTAGAAACAAATCAAAGCATGAGACACGAGGGTGCAAGTTTCTAAAGATGTTTGGCATTGAAGCTGAATTGTGGATTTTAAAGATTGAAAAAGAAAGAAAGAAAATTGAACACTAGAATAATGCTGGTTGCTGGCATTTAACTTTGTTTTAAGTGTCTGTATCCAAGAAGGCAGCATTGAAGCGTGGAATACATGTTTTTTGTTAGTTGAGTTGTTGTTGAGTTGAGTTTATTAACAACATACATGTGAATATGATAACATGATAACATGAAATTCCATAGGGTAAGATACAATAACATGAACATTTTTTTATGAGAATACAATGATTTTGTACAAGGTTCTTACAGCTATGCAAGCATATATTTTACATACTTATATTTATCTTACATTAGAATACATGTGGTATAATAGATTTAGTTTCGTTGTGATACATTTATCACTGAAAAGGCAAAGAGTATGAATAAGTATGTAATCGTCCAATGATTCCTTGTATGGTTTCATATCAGGATAGAAAATTCCAACAAAAATATAAAAAAATAATGCTTATGTGTGTCTGTGTGTGTGTGTGTATTTGAGTAGCAAAAATTGTTACAATTGACATTAGACACCAATTATTATGCAGTATCTACCGTGTAATCAAGTGTTTCTTTACGTCTTCTTATGTGCTGTCATTCATTATTCATTGCTATTATCCATCTACTATATCTATATCATAACATACATACAAATACATGTAATATTCTAAAGTTTGTAGAGCAAACAGGAGTTTGATAGTGAATCATATCGCATACAGTGTGTTGACTATCTGGGGTTTGATTTCGAAAATGAACAGGCCACTTTCAGTTGTTTACTGTCCCATTGAAGAAATGAATCTAATATTTTTACATTTCGATCATAAATCCAGCTGTCAGAGTATGGAAAATGGTGACACGGCATTTGCTCCAGTCTTATATTCTCCAGGGACATATGGTTAGAGTTAGGTTTATGATAGGGCCTTGGGTTTAGTTTGATGTGAAAATTAGGATAAAGGTTAGGGTTAGGTTTGTGGATAAAATTTTTGTTGCGCTTATCTATCGTGCAGATATTTCATTGGAGCAATGAAATGTCACAGGCGCAATGTCATGAAACCATGGAGAACATGTCGCCATGTTGTGTGTGACGTGGGTTTTATAATAATCTATGTGGCTATTGCAACGAGGAGGGGGGTAAGAAGGCCTTTACATTGAGGTGATGTGTTCATGACTACTCTTATCAATAGAGAACATCCTCTCTCTCTCTCTCTCTCTCTCTAAGAAAAAAATGAAATGTCATGACAACGACATCTTTTTTTTTTCTTTGAACCGTGAAACACCTAGAACAGAATCCTCGTGACTTTCTCCGATTTTTGTTGTTGTTGCTGTTCTGTGTTGTGTTTGTCAATCAGAGAGAAACCTCGCCCTATGTCTTAGTCTTCTACGGCAATGTAAAAGGGTAAAAGCGCAAAGATTAACATGTGTAAATTACACATAATTTCTCCAAACAGTAGTTCCGATTACATTCACATATTGAAATTAGGTAAGGCTAACTAAGACTGATTTAATTTCAATATTATGTTAAAGATCAGAAAATATTGTCTGCGAATGCTTACGTCTCCGGCTGGCATTACACATTTTGAACATTGCGTCTCCGTTCGAATAGCTGTTGATTGCATGGAGTATCAAACAAGCAATTGACTGCCGGCTTTGTTAAGTCAGTTTAAAAATCTTGTACTAAAAGATCTGCCAACAAGTAGTGAATGATGCGTCTTCAGGCACGCATTTACGCTTCGTTTAAGTACAGTGCCGTTTAATGGAATAGAAGCAGCCATTAGTAATTTGATAAACGAGCCTGGCGAGAATTTGATCATTACACTTCATTGACATCCACACTGTGTCATGTACGACAAGACGAGGGCGTCGGGGAAGAGAAAGAATTAGATCCCAAACTCTGCTCCCATGTTCCTTTGACCACAGACATGACAGTCGGGAGAGCGGTGTCATAACCTCTTCTGTTTCCGTTGCCATACCAACGCCATGTCACTCCTCTCGGTGAGACGGGGGCATCCTCGTCTCCCGTTTCCCGGCAACCCCGCCGTCTTGCTATTTGACTGGCAATTCTTGAGTTTGTTCAATGAAGAGGATTATATATTGGACTAGTAGCTGACAGATTAATGAGACAGCGCCACTCTCATCTGAAATTGTGACCAACAAACGACACGGTGGTGTTTTTACTTCTATGAATTTTCTGCTAATCGTCACTTGGTGTCATATGCAATAGGAATGAACTTCAGTAAAGACCCCACCCATGGTAAAACGTCTTAACACTGCAGTAGCTCAATATTTCAGAAATATTGTCGAACTCGTCTACCAGGGCCTTATGGTAGATTCAAAAGGCATGAAAACAAATTAACCTGTTAACTAAAAATGCTATATACTGTCTGTGGAAATACAGGTCGTGATAGATCTGGTACCTTAAACAATGTAATGGACTTTGTGCTTTCATATTTAGAAGCATTCATTCTGGCATCTAGTTCCTATGGCTTGATATTTAAACAATTTCAGAAGCTCCTGCAGCATGTGGGACCTTGCAAGTAAGATTCTCCAAGGTTTTAACATTGCTTGATAGACATTTGAATACGATTCGTATGATCATTCTTGTATAAACCGCGTTGACACCATCATACGAAAGCCCCTGCAATGTCTGGGTTTACAAGTTTGCACATTTTGGATGTAAGAACTTAGGGCCTAGAAAATAAGAAATAAAGGAAAGCAGGTCGCAAATATGAAGCTTGATGACCCAGTTTCTAACCACAGGCAGATGGACGAGCAATTCGTGTGCACGAGATTAAACAACGCCCAAACCTCTTGGCCTTGGTACGTCTTTTTCCCAAAGATGAACATGTCTTTATAAAGTCATACACTCGTATAATATTCAGGCCAACAAATGAAAGACCTTTCCAAGAGAAAAAACCCTTGTAGGGATTCCATTAGCAAACGCAGAGATAAATAAAAAAAAATAAGAAGTATATCACCAGAGCTCACTTGAAAGGGGTCACTGACACTATACCTATACTCGTGAATATAATATAGTTGCAGCTTTAAGGTTTACCATGCCACTGAAGGGAAGAAAACACAAATAGGACTTTAAGATCCATACATGCAAACATTCACACACACATACACACAACCATCTTGCACACAGACCCAGACAGACAGACAGACAGACACACACACACACATACACACGTACACAAATGACTCCTGTCCCTGATTTTACGCCATTGCGTTTTGTTGTTTGTTTGTTTATTTTTGTTTGTTGCTTGTTTCAACATATAAAGTAGGAATATGGACACTGTAATTCCTATTATGCAAACAGGTCAATATATTTGCTGCACCAGATTAATCAGCGCTGTTTTCAAAATGTCATGAGCTGCCTATTGAAAAGGAGGGGGCTACCTGAATCGCTCGATAGCAGTGCAATCGTCACAATTATTCTATACATCTGTCGTATTTCAAGCCATCTCAGTCTCAAGTTAAAATAAAACCGGCTATTTACATAAAGACAAAACGTCACTCTTCGACAAACGTCGCATTTAATTTGATATCAGTGTGATTTTATTACCATCGTTTAATTGCTGTCAGTCACATGAATGGTGTGATGACGCTGTGTGATGGTTTTCTATCCGTCTCCAATCATCGTAATATTAACGATGAATTGCAGAAATGAGAGGTGTTTTATCGAGCAGACTGTCAGGGAATTCTAAGTCTTCAATGACGTATGCTGCCTGTAGTTGACATATCACAGTGTTGTAGATGGCCCTTTTGCCGTTAGTATGGATATGATTACGTGAAAGCAGTGCTTGACTGAGGTATAGTGTATGGAGTGTGACAAGATTATTCTGTGAGCTGGTAAAAAGGGGAAAACAGTCTTAGTGTAAAACGTTAAAGGAACATTTAATTACTCAAAGTCCAAATTAACCATTGACAGATATAACGATCACCAAAAGAAAAAAAAACCAACAACAATGTGTTGTATTGTTCTGTATGTCGTTCATTTCATTTCATTTTATTTTATTTTATTTCCGACAAAAAATATACATTACAATATGACATTTGCATATACAACAAAACAAAACAAAACAGAGTACAATATGACTTTTGCATATTCAAGCAAAATTAATGCAGATCATTTTTTCCAAAAAAAACCCAACAACAACAACAACATAGTTTAAGGAAATGCACGTTGGCCGGATTGGTAACACAGTTTTGACTGTGAAATAATTTATCAAATTGTAATAACCATGGATATAAATGTGAGAATTCCAGGATTACTGCATATTGTTTCGTAAAAGGAAATTGATTCGGTGATGAAGAATGTACATCTAAAAAAACAGCAACGAAAAAAATGTGACGTCACAACAACGTGCGTCAGCAGTCAATAAGATGTCTGGATAAGAATGTCGAGAAACAGCAATCAAAAAGAAGAATATCATTGAATAACCATTTCCAACGTCCTTGTACTTTCGTCACATAATTTTGTCAATACGACTTAGTTGAATAAAGACATTAACAGGACTGATGTAAACAAATACATTAGATGAACACAGCAACTGCTTAGTTTTCAATTTCGTTATTTCCATCAAACGAAAGGGGATACCTGATACAATGTAAACGGGCAAAAAGTTACAAATTATACGCTATTAAGAAAAGTACTAGATGTATGTGCAAAAGAATGTATAAGAGTATAAAACAAGCTATGTATGCTGCCTTCTTTGCAGAAATGACATTAAGAAAGAAATAAAGCGATGGAAAAGTGATCTACTCTTTAAAAAGCACAACTTGTATAGACGTATAGATCCCTGGGGAAACAATATGCTTAAAACATATCTATCCAAAATGTATACGTTGAATAAAAACATATTGTCAATAGTACTTAATGGTATAAAACATACGAATTAAACATTTAGTCAACAAAGTTCGATGGAAACCCATATCATCATTGTCACTTTGTGATTTTTTTTTTTAAATTTTGATATGGAAAATTATATAAATAAAATGAAATGAATGTAAATATTTTGTCAATATAATTTTGAATTGTTTGGATATGGAAAATAAATGAAATTTAATGAAATCAAATGAAATCAAATCAAATCAAATAAAATGAAATGAAAAAGAGATAGATAGAGAGAGAATGCGTGTGTGTGCGCGCGGGCGTGTGTGTGTGCTGTATGTGTTTTATGAAGTGATAACTCATTCATTTTCATTTTACTTATATTGCACCGGATTTGCTTCTTTCAGTGTTTTCTTGATCTTTAACGCGGTGAAGTGGGCGGTTGCAGACAATGTGACTATGTTCAATGAAGCCAAGTCATGAGCAGTACGGATATCCGCACTACGTGCTTGTATTTCACGAAAGACAAACCATTATTTTGGAATACCATTATTCTAACTGATAGTCATACGTGCCTCCCCATTCTTATGGACGGAGTGCATTAATGGCACGGTCATATTACCTGAACTTAATTGATTTTTCTTCCTATCAGAGGTATTTAATTACCTCTAGCATTTGCTATCAGGAAAAGAAAGAAAGAGAAAAAAATAACAGAGCGTGAGGAAGAGAGAGAGAGAAAAAAAAGCACACAAATGAAAGAGAAAATCCCAGAGTCTGTCGAACATGTAACGAACGAAGTAGCCATATTTTTGAGAATTGCCGACTGGAAATTACAACAAATTTCGATTTTAATCACGGAAGTCCAGCTCGCGTTTTAATTTCCTTTTCTCCACGGTCGTCCGAAAGACTTCATCGAGGGCAGAAACGTGTTTGGATTGCAGAATCGCTGAGGTGGAGACACAAAATCTGCGTCGAACTGTCTCCGGGAAACGACCCCACTGTATTATCATTCGGTTAGTAGAGGTCTCTTAGTGTGGTTATACTCTGTGTTTACTTTCCATTTGCGTAGAGATGAAAGTGAAATATCACATTCAACACTTCCCTCACATCATCTCCACTCCCCCCCCCCCCGGGGAGGGGAAGGGGGAGGGGAAGGGGACAAAGTAATAGAATTATAGCAACTGAAGGTTAAGGACAGGGAAAGTGCAAAGTGATTATGGTCACGTTTTGGGGGAAACGCCTTTCACAGAACTAGGGTAATCTCTTGGTGTAATACTTGAAAATTGTCAGGGAGAACAGAATTCATGCAGATAGAGTGCGTCACTAGGAGTATACCGCGACTTTAAAGGTCCAGTTTACCTTTGGGAGCAGTGATTTCAAAAATGTTCAAGATATCACATTTAATGCATATGTGTAGGTCTGTTGTATCATAAAACATCCTACCATATGAAATATTTGCCATAAAACCTAAAATATAAGGAGATATCAGGATTTTTCTCAATAAACCGTAACTGTATACGGTTTAGTCTGGAAACATTTTTATTATAACTATTGTTCACATTTTGTGCATTTAACAACACTTAACATCCATTATACGGATTCAAATTTTGACAGTGGTTGTTTCTATCCCTAACTCACATTTTAGAACCATTTTAAAGCACTAATGCTTTCATCTGCAAATGGTAAATTATGCCTTTAATTAGGCACGGACAAACGGTTACAACGCCGATTTTCAAGATTGTAGTCTTCTTTTAATGCTATGTTTTGTTATGTGTTCGTGTATGTGTGCGCGCGGGTGCATGTGTGCGTGCATGCTTGTGAGTGTCTGTGTTTTAATGTGCGACTGAAAGAGTTTCAGTCTATTTTATTTTTAGGATGTTTCACAACCTAATATATGTATGAATCATTCATGAAAATTCCAAAGGTTCATCTTTTACACATGTAATCAACTATAAAGCAGTAAGAAAAAATATGAATGTAATCATAAGAATATTTGTACTAGTATCATACATGCATATACAGAATTATGATCTAGAGCGATCGATCACCTTTTGTCTGCGCTAATGAGCCATATTCCACTCGTCTACTGTTTGTGTGTTTTTGTCTGTTTTTTGGTGTTTAATGTCCTAATGCACGTTCTAATTCACTCGGTAGTGATTATAGGGAAACGAGCGCGCGTAGTCACAGACAGATCGACACATTAAACTCGTTTCGTCGCATTTGCAAAGATTATGATCTCAATTACGCAGGGCATAAAATCTCTACAGCGCAAGCTGCACTTCTTTCACCTAGGGTCCTAGCATCGCTATCACCTATCATCTATATATCAATGAACCCAGTTTACATTAAAGGGAAATTCCCTTCTCGTATTACTTTGCTCTGTAAGAAAACAGAAAGGTCAGAAAAGTAGATCAGTGAAAATTTGGTTTAAAAAAAGATTAGACGCACACACAAAGTTAAAGCTGCTAAGGGACGGAATTCCTCTTTAAAAATACATCGTTCATCCACACTAGTGATGTCTCCAATGGACTGCTGCGCTGTAAAGAACTGTGCCCCTCCTAATGTTCATGTTTTACACAAATCGCCAGAAATGGATCTCATACATAATTATATAGAAACAGAGATAGGGGATATTATTAATCATTTGCCTCTTTCTTACCTTTCTCGGCCTCTTTTTTTTTTTTCGGAAGATGATCATGTTTATGCATGCGCTTTTAAATTTGTGGTTTTGCATTTCCTGCAAAATGTGATGATCAACGAGCAGGATCTATCCGCTCTCTTTCTTTATCCATTATTATGGAGCAGCTGGAATATCGTTTGCCCGGAGGCCCGACGATGGTTTAAGAAAAAAAACAAAACTACATGTGGAGTTTACATGTCTGAGATTGATAACAGTATGGACACTTGCATATGTCCTTATATAGTCTACTCCACAAACCGCAGCAAGCACATTTCACTCAACGACCAAGTGTTTATTTTTTCTTTTTGGTAACATCCAACAATATCAGCAATCTAATTGTACTTTCAATGGGTGAATTTAACTGTATTTCTATCTAACTGATTAGTGTGCATGACCATTGTTGGATTAACGCTTAACACTTTGGCGATGGATTAACTGTGTCAAACAACCGACGTGTCTGTTATATGGACGTTTTGAATAAAGCATTATTCAAAGGAAACCAAAGCCCAAAATATGGATATGGATTGAGTGAAAGCAGCAGTATTGAATGAAATAGAATTCAACATTTTTACATGAAATACATAAAACAATACAACATAAACAATACAATATCAAATAATAATGATACTAATAAATGAATTAATCAAGATAAGAGATGAAAATAAATAACATGAATATGTAAATTGTGACCGTGCATCACAAAACCAACAAAAAGTCGCAAGCACTTATTGTATGTGAGGAGTCAAAATAGGTGAAATGGGTGAACCTAGCCAATCTTGCTCTACTTGGGTTTTTCACATTTTCTGAAAGAGCAAGTCTCCCCTACATTAAGCTAAGGTTTGGGATCATAAAACGAACAGGAAATTGTGTTTCTAGCCATTTTTCTTGAGCACTTCTGTTTTTGAAGAATATCGTGATTAAATGTGTCTTATAGAGCCACCTTTTTATTTCTTAAAAACCATGCACATCACACTCTTCACTTTCAACTCTATTACCTATAGAAAGGATAATGCTGCTGCTTTGAAAGTTGGCATTTATCATGGACAGAATATGTTGATAAAGCATGCTCAATTTCAGCTTAATCTGATAATTTCTTCATTGTTTTTGCCCCATTCATCGCACAGCTAGCACGTCTTGGTAAAAGATTATCAAGCGCTTTAATAGACCTTGTACTTTAGAGCGTCTTTTCTCAGTTCACACTTCTCCGCAGTGTGTGTTTTCTTTTCAATGCGATTATTTAGATAGGTTTGGAGAGTCCATTTGAATTGATTTATATATCATTTTTAAGCTTAAAGGGATCGTATAGTTTTGGTTGAGACCTAATTTCAGGTTTCTAATATTTTTTTTTTTTTTGTGATATAATGAGAAACCTCCTATGAAATATGAAAGAGCATGTAATTACATGGGGAATTCAATGTTTATTTGATGAAAATTGGTTTTGGAATGGCTGAGATATCCAAAACAGAGCGATTCTAATAAAGTGTGGGACCCACACTTTTTTTTTTTACGATCGCTTTGTTTTACTTTGTTTTTGGATGTTTCAGTCATAACAAACCCGATTTTCATCAAATAAACTTTGAATTCCTCTTAGAATGGTATGTTCTGTACTATGTCATAAGTGTTTTCTTGGTATCTCGCAAAAAGTTAAAAACCCAATTGTCATCTTCACCAATACTCTACCATCCCTTTAAAGTCTGCTCTTTCAGAATCTGCTCTCAACTAAAAATCCATGTCTGGCGACTTTTTGTTGGTTTTGTGATGCAGGGTCACAATTGGTAATTACGTAACGGATAACAATAAGAAATACACTGTGAATTTTTGCATGCACATTGATTTGTGTAATTAAACTTCATGTATTAAAATGATACGAGCATAAATCGTGATTATTTTGTTCTTTGTTTGTTTGGTGTTTTTTTTTTTTGCGATTGCCGACATACTAAACATAGTAGAAAGAATTTGTGAAAGTTTGAGGAAAATCGGACACTAGGTACAAACGTTATGAATTTTCAAAGTCAATGCAGGAATACTACAAGTTGTACAGTTCACGCCATTGTGGACAACGACACATAAGGAAAACAGGAATTATTCCACAAAATTTAAGTTTTCATGAAAGGGTACACATTCCATCGACTTAAAGTGACATATTGTTCAGGATATTATTACCCTAGCTTTCTAAACGAGAAAAGTCAAGTGCTCTTTATGGTAGCAATGTTAACATTGTTGAATTTTCTGTATAATTATTTCCTTATTTTGTCCATAATGATGTCATGCAAAGCATTTGTGATGACGGCATCGAAACTTTAAAAAGGCAAAAGTTTTGAATCGATAGTCCGATTTTCCTCACACTTTCACTGATGTGCTACATTTATATAAGTGTGGCCTTCACTCAGCCGAAATTTCCTTTAACGTGTCACTGCACGGCTTGCAATAATGTGAATAGAAATGATTTGTGTTTTATGCCATGATTAGGAACAAGATACGCATTGTTGAAAATGATAAACATAATCATATTGACTGAACAGTTGAACTTGAGACATTCTAGTTCAAGCTACATGAGCGCCCTTCAAAGATACCGGCGCAATACAAAAAGCCATCATCATCATCATCAACATCGCCATCAAAGTGCCGTTTCTGCTTGTTAGCTCCAAATTTGCTCGCTTGGGTTGTCATGTGTTATTTTGTTTTTCTTTTGTTCTGGCCTTTTTATTTTGTCTTGCATCGCATCTTAAATCACGCAAATATTTATGGCAGTCAGCGAAGTCCCTTCAGAAAGTTTTCTCTCTCTTTTTTTTTTTACAAACTTCAACAAAGAATGGCAGATATCATGAGAAGAGTGTGAAATTCCTAAGCAAGACCTCATTGAAGACTTCACGTAGAAACCAGCCGGCTTTGACCTTCCAAGGATCCGCACAACTCATGCCAGGACAGCCAACCACCTCCATCGGTGGAAGTTAATAGACAGCCCAGTCTGTGACTATGATCTTCCTGACCAGACTGTGTTGCATGCTTTGCTAGACAGCCCAGTTCAGATGCTGTCCAGGTGGCCTCGAGGGAATTATCTAAAGACACAACAGACGACGCCCTAGCCTTACTCAACAGCCTGGACGTATCACTCTGACTTAACGGGATTGTCCAGTACTGGTTGAGGTGAGGATTCATGTTTTGAACATTTCTAAGTGAGATAGTGAAAAGCCTCTTGTGAAATATGAAAGAGCATGTAATTTTAAGAAGGATTCAACGATTATTTGATGAAAATTGGTTTTCAAATGGCTGAGATGTCAAAGGCCACAACTTTATTAGGATCTCTTTGTTTCACCTTGTTTTTGGATATCTCAGCCATTTCAAAATCGATTTTCATCAAATAAACTTTTGATACCCCTTAGAACTGCATGCTCTTTGACATCTCATAGAGTGGTTTCTGAATATCTCGCAAAACGTTAAAAGCTAAATCCTCACCTTGACCAGAACTGTACACACCCTTTAATGTATAGCATAATTATGTCATAGATACGAAGAAGAAACTAATAATTGGTTTATGTGAATCTGATTGCATAATAATTAGACACCTCCTGGGTTAAGGGAGTAGACATCTGTCATAATGCTTCAAGCTCTGAGACACAAACGTTGTTCGATTTGAGCATAAACTTTGGTTTGGTTTGGTTTAGTTTTATTTCTGCATCTGTCAACATATTTTCGATAACATCATTGAGTGTTATTTTCAACATTACTGAAAAGAGTTACTGAATATACGATGTAAACAGAACTTGCATACCTCAAAAAAGTTCGATTTGTGTACTTGTGCAAAAACAAAACAAAACCCCCAAACCAAGACAAAATGTGATTTACCTCAAAACTCTGGTAAATTCAATAAAGCAGGTGCGTTCAAGAAGAGAAACAATCTGCCAACTCTTTATCTTTTAATTCCTTGATCTTGCGGATTCACTAAATGCCTCCCTCTAAAACCGGATGGAGGCCAACCGTTGTGGATAGGGTAACATCTTTATGCAGTATCGCGTGATAAAGAGACGTGAACTAAAGAAACTGTTCTAGGTTTGATGTTGATGCAGCCACAGAAGAGACTTTAGTGGCGGGTGGATTCAAGAGTACCCATCTGACGGTGTATCAGTTATATCCCTACATAATCTTCCCTTGACCACTATTATTGCCAAGATAACAATAAGATTTGTATTCATATTATGTCCTTAGCCTTCTTGTTTTTAAAATGTTTAAACATCATTTATTTGTCATTCTGTTGATCTTCCTTTTTAAATGACATACCTTATAATCGTGTGATCTAATGTAGATGTTAAGTTAGGATTTTTTTTTTTAAATGCTAATAAGTTTTTAAAAGGATACTTATTCTGTGCTTTAAAGTATCTAGGTACATTTCATGGGGGGGGGGGGCGGGGTAGAAGAGCAGATACCACGAAAGGTATGTTTGATGTCGTGAAATCTCAATAACTGAAACATTATTATCACCAGCGTTATGTCAGCCTATACCTTCTGTGGTGTGAAGAAAAATTAATTTAAGACCAACTGACAGCCATAGACACTCATAAAATAACAGCAACAGCAACAAAAAATCAATAGTTACACAATGGCTATAACAGTTGGACAAGTGTATGTTCTTATTTTTTCCCATTTTCTATACAAAGTGATAGCAACTCCGATTCCATGTTTCAACATTAAATCTGATATCAGAGGATAAGATAAAATTTGTTCGAGTGTGAGCGCTACTATACAGCAGAATGATTGCACTTACGACGTTCTTCTTCTTCTCTTTTTATCTTTTTTTTTTTTTTCTGGGGCACATTTATCAATTTACCGACAGTGAACTGAAAATACCGCGTGCTTGCAGTTTGCGTGACCATGTCATCGGAAATCCCCGTTCATCTTCCCCCACGATCGCCCGGGGGACACTTCCTTGTCCCCGTTCGCCGTTTCCTCTGCAAGCGTGAAATTCTAGTCCCACATTCTACTTGTTGAGTTCTCGACTCTTCACCGTCCCGTAAAGCAAATCACCGGGAGGGAAAGAATGGCCCATCATTGTCCAATATCGCCGGGAAACATCGGCATCCACAGTCTCCGTTGGCAATTCGACATTAAAGCCAATCTCCATGATAAAGGGTGAACTGTGTTCTCGCTTGTTTAGTTGGGTATCATTGCTTATTACCTTCTTCAGTCATTCTTACACTGTCAAAATTGTTACACTGTCATAGGTGCCTCAAATGCAGCCTGAATACAATACATATTGACACGACTGAAACATCTTAAAAACAAAAATACAACATAATTATACATATGTATTCATCTCTTCTCATTTTTTTCTCTCTCTTTCTCTTCTTAGTGGTTGACACGTGCGACTCCATCGCATGATTCACCGTACAACTTACCACCCGACTCCTGCTTTGGGATCCCTCTCATGCAATTACAATGCATTGTAGTTATGTGCTGCCTTTATTGCATATTCATGATGATTGTGCAGACAAAACTCATAAAATAAGCACAAATCTATTGCTAAAACAACCGGGCATGTAATTATTACTTCATGGGTTCCATTTGTATATATAGAACCTATTACACAATCCTGCATCATTTTGCTTTTCGTTAATTTTCCCAAAGTTAAGATATGATCGCCATGTTATGTATCATCTAAAACATGAAACAAAATGTAATTAAGCCTTACGATTTCAACATATTTTAGAGTAAGTAAAAACAAAATGATCTAAGGCCGTTTTCCTGTTTCTTAAAAATGTCAAGAGGAAATCAGGAGATTTAAATCACTCGAACCTTTCTTTCTTGCCTCTTCAGTAGATGGAAAAGAAAATCTCCAAAGTCACCAGAACATAACCTTACGGCAGCGACAAAACTGTCCATTCTAATAGTGATGTCCCACTGTTCCACTGTACCATTAATTGACCATCATGCTCACACGTCCAACGCCTTAAAGACACAAGGTATTATTTAAAATCAAAGAAGTGTTGAAAATAAACTTCTTTCAGGTTTTTTTTTTTTTTGGGGGGGGGGGAGGAGTAACGTTTCTATGCACTCATTTAAGTGTGATTTGCGTTATCCATTTGATTTGTTCCATTCATCTTGCCATTTATTCATTTCTCGTTCAGTCATTCAACTTTCTAATGTGTGTTGTGTACAAGTGTGCTTGTTAGAGAGGGAGAGACAGTTTGTGTGTGTGTGTGTGTGTGTGCGTGTGTATGTGTGTGTGTGAGCGTATGAGAGAGAATGTGAGTGTATACTACAAAAGGGAATAAGAGAGAAAGAGAGAGAGAGGGGGGGAGGGAGAGGGAGAGAGCGATACAGAATAACGCTCGACAGCTGCTCATTCTCGAAGTTTCCAATCTGCACCATCGCTAATGACGTTGTTCCCCCCCCCCTCAAAAAAAAAAGAGAAAAAAGACTATGAGATAGTGCTAAACAAATCCATCAAATATAGATGATGAATTGGCGCGACACGATTCTCCATTTGTGTGATTTATGGGAGTAATGAATATGACGAAGAGATGAAGAAGAAGGCAAAGGACAGTGAAAAAACTGCAAAGCTTCGAACAACAGTCTAACCATTATTCGGGGCCTGTAAGTCGCTGCGAATTGCCCAATTTCGCAACGTTTCAAGGGCACAAAATTCGGAATGAAACAATATTACTACAGTAACTTTTCAGCATCTAAAGTGCAAAGCCTTATATTTGTCCTTTTCTTGTGATTACGCTAAAAGGAAACATTATATTCCCCCCCCCAAACCCCAACATGCTCATGCTGTTCTGATATATGGTTATGCATAGGTTTCGTCCCATGACAATTTGCAGCGTAAAGGGAGATGAGAACTCTTTTTCATTGGAGATAATGTAATCCTCCATAAAATGATTGTAAAGATACCGCAAGCCATGGGTTAAAATAATACAATAGAAATCAGGAATTCCATTGTTCAATCTTTCCGTGCATGTGACGTCGTCATACTGATGCAAGGAAACTGTAGACTTCCGCTGTGAAGACGCAAAGGTCACTAAAGTCAAATGTTGTTTTTAGACGCTTACAAAGTTGGAGGATGATGCTAAACGCTAGTTGGTCCTTAACACACTTACATAGCACACACAAGCACAAGCACACATGCACACATGTGGAGGTCATCATCTAGCTTTCGTTGTTGTTGTTGTTTTTTTTTTGGAATCACAAGTGCCGATGGACGAGTTACTTTGAGAGCTTCTAGGAACACCTCTTGAGGAGAGGCTTACAAAAATAGAGTCTTCCCTCCTCAGATACACGTAATGATTTGTTGGCTTGCTTTTTTGTGGGGGAGGGGAATTCGTGTCAATAGAGTCAATAGATGATTATGTATTCCTCTCAGCATCCAACTACATCGAAAGTTCTGGTGCAAAACGGCGTGCTCACCTTGATGTGTAGGAAATTCCTACAACAGCACGTCTATGATGGTGATCGAATGGTAGCCAGGGATACTTTAGTATTAGGAATCAAAACAAGTCAAGGTTATAAGAGAAGAGCAAGAAGAAGAAGACAAAAAAAAAAAACCGAAGGAGGAGATGAGGAGGAAGAGGAAAAAGACGAAATAGAACATGTGGTGGTGGTGGTGGTGGTGGGGGGGGGGGGGGGTTGGGAGGGGTGAGGTAGTGAGCTTGTTAGGCATGTAATTACACTCGGGCAAGGTGACATATACAGCAGAATACCAGGCAGTCCTTTTTTTTCAATCTGTATATCTTCTACCCTCTCTTTCCCTCTTCTCCCCTTTTTTCCACTTAATTTGATGTCGTCATAACTTCATTTCTGTTTTCTCTTCCTTTTATTCTCAATTTGTTTTAATTTTTCTCTCAGTTTGTTTGCATTCTTTTTTTATTTATTTTTTTTTTGAGGGGGAGGGGGTGGTTCACAAACTTGAGAGCAGAGTCCCAGAAAAGAGTAACTAAAGAAAATAAAACTGATATAAGTAAGAGATTTAGAAAGTGATATTTTTCTCGAAGATATATTAACGTGATAATGAATACGAGATGTTTGCTACCCTTCTGCGACTAAAAAAGATAAACGTGTAAATGTAGGTTTGACTGATCATTACATAAGCAACACGAATCATCTAATACAATGTATGTAGAAAAATCCATGGATAATGGGGAAATATCTGATTAAAACTCCACAGAGAAAAACGCATCCTGTTATGAAAAAAAAAAAAAATCACGTGTAAAGAAAACGAGTGATGTTAGAAGAAATAGGGACAATATTGGCTGGATTTAGCTGTCAAGTTTAAACGTGAACTGGGTGGCGGGATAAACATAAATGAGAACTTTTAAAACAGACCAATAAAAGTAAGATTGACATCGAGATGGAAATGCAAATTTTTCAAAGAAGATAAAATGTGAGAGAGAAAAGTCGAGTAACAGGAAATTTGTGAATAAAATCCGATATATGAAATGATCTAAACATGTAAATGTTATTTGAGTTTTAGCAATTATTCTCTAGACCCTTTTCATGATGGAGACAATGTCTGCCGTTCATAAACTCCAAGAGAAACGGTTGTCGTGGTTATATGGAACCTACAAGTCGCATGTATTCAAAAAGAGATCAAAGCTGAATCCAAAGCTAAGAAAAAAACAAAACAAAACAAAACGTACACCATAGTACACACCCTAAACCGCGTAATGGTACCACGAGGGTGACACCATGTGTGTATAGTTTTTCTTTGACAGTTTGTGAGGCAGCAAAACAACTAAAATAAATACAATGTTAGGCAAGATCGTTTCGAGCATTTTTTTTCCTATGCGTAACACAATCGGGAATGTAGGGTCAACGAGATTACGAAAGGGGGACAGGGAAAATGTCACAAGCGTTCAAGGAATTTTATAAGGGAAATACGACAAACGTGAGGAATGGCCAATTAGGGAACCATTGTAGTGTCACAGGGGACTCAGGCGAAAACGTGCCGTCACGGATTTGGCGCCTTTTGCGCGGGAAACTAAATCGCTCCCGGCGCATTCTTCGAGCTGGAGAGACAGTGAAAGAAATTGTGAAAGAGAAAAAAAAAAAACGAAAAGAGAGTTAGAGAGGAAGAAGAGAGGGGAATAGAACAGTATAAGACACAAAACCCTCTAAAAGAAGTATTCAATCATTACGCCACGCTACTTAAGCATTAACTTAAGAAAGGGATATTAGTATTCGAGACGCTATATATCGCATTATGACACCACAAAGACATATATCACAAAACAGACGTCTGAATTTGTCTCTGCTTGACGTTATGAATGAATGGATATGTGATCTCTTTTAGAACTGCGTTTTTACTTTTGCTTTCGAATAACAAGCAACCGTACAAAATCACAGCGTGCCACAAATTCCATTCCCGTGTTTATACGATAATGCTGTTAGAAACTCCGTGGGGGTTAGGCTGCACCATAATTGATAGTCGGTCAGTCAGATTTACTCACAGCTACCATTAATCAGAGATTAGTACCAGGAATAATGTATTGATCACACTACACTTAACGTCATGGTGCTTGATATGATACAGATATCCTTCAAGCTAATATTTCTTGTCGATTGTCCTTTATTCCTCTCCTTTGCAGAAAGATTTAAAAAAAAATATTTCATAGCAATTGTCGATTGTCCTTTATTCCTCTCCTTTGCAGAAAGATAGAAAAAAATAATATTTCATAGCAACTGATGACAATATACTAAATTCTTTGTAGACATTGAAACAACTGTTTCACAGTCATTATCTCTTTGAGTATGTGTTTGTATGTTTGTTTGTTTGTTTTTTTGTGTGAGGGTGAGTGGGTGAAACTGTGTTATCGGTCGCAATTATAACTGAAATCAAATGAAAAGAAT